>NC_083618.1:16390197-16542697 GCF_963584025.1 Labrus mixtus | reverse complement strand
ATACTTGTAATCCAGGAAACAATGGCATTGTGAGACTCTCTGGGTAAAAAGCGACTTGACTGTAGAGGAAAAGAAAACCTAAGACTATCCAGGCTTTGATGGCCTATTCAGCACGATGAGACCAGTGACCTTTAAAGGTAAGTACCCATCAGACCCAGGCTGGAGCCAATTATTGTGCACATTTCTTTTTTCACTGCTCTCCTGCCTTTATGGCGCACAGTATGATTAAGAAACTATTGACGGATTTTGTTCATACACATTTGGACAAATTAAGATGCGTCACATATTTCAACACTACAGAATCTTGTGCTGCAAGGACTCAGTATAAGTTAAACAATATTACTGCGGTGAGTATGTTGTTATGTTTGTCTTCTGTTAATCCAAAGTGTAAGGAGAATAAGGAAAACTGTTAATCATTTCAAACTATCTGAAAATAACAGAAAACACACAATCCGACTTTAGTGGGTTGTAACAGTGATCAGTATTTTAAAAATTCACTCAACCTTGGCTAATTATTGGATTTGGGGTTATTATTGTGAACCTTTTTTTATGTTCTACATTTCCTTCTTTCGAAGAAAAGATAACATAGAGACTATGCCGAACACGCTACCAACACAACACCTGGTTTAAAAAAATAAGCATGGCAATACTTATACTAATATACGTATTTTTTATGAGGAAAAAATGAAATTAAAATTGCATTAAAACAAGGACAATAAAAACCATGACAACAGACAAAATGACAATTAAAACAAGAAAATAGAAATGACAAGACAGACAGTAAAACCAAGTTTATCATCATTTTAAAAAGTAAGATCAAATTAAATGTGGAAAAGATAACAATGACATCATAAAGAAAATTTAAAACTAATTTAAAAAAAAACAGACCAAAAAAAGACTAAAACAATGTGGATACAAAGCACTACCTAAATAAAATCTATCTAATCTAATGACTGAACTGGGTTAAAAATAGAGTATTGGAGTAGATAGAAAAAGTTAAACAAGTCAAGTGCAACAACATCCATGCTGATAAAAGTGCAGCAGTACAGGGTTAGGGTTAGGGTAGGGTAGGGTAAGAAAAGTCTAAACATTTATGTATCAGGAAAGTCATAGTGATAGACTAAAATTTAAATAGAACAAGGTAAATAAAACATATCTAATGAAAACATTGGTTTTAAAAAATGTAATATTGGAGAAGAGGGAATATGTAAATAAATAAAAGTGCAACAACAAAAACCTAAAAAGTGCAGCAGTACAAGTCTTAAACATCCTGTGTCAGTAAATTCATAGCTATTTAAAAGCTTAAGTGAAGAGATCACTTTGGAGCTTATTTAAGTGAGCTGGCTGTTCTTATATGAACGGGAGGTGTTCTGATTGTTTTGAGATGTTATTAACAAAGGCGGATTCCTTTAGAAATGAAGTATTATGCTGTCTTAGCTATGCAGAAATCAAAGTTTAACAATTATGACATGCTTTAGTGTATTTCTGATGCCTATTTACTCCTTTACATGTTGGGTTTGATCCTGTGGAACAGACACTTGAAGCCTTAATCAAAGGCCTGTGGACCTAGTGTTCAGCTGCAGGGTTAAAATGAGTCCCTTCCCAGAAGTGTGTGCTGAAAACGAGCCATTCTAACATCAGGCAGAAGAGGTCGGCCGCTGTGTAAGTGTATGTTGGCTTGATGATAACATCTGCTGGCTAGCGATTGGAAGTTTGCACGGCCATATCTTCACCTTAAGGAGAAACAAACGAGGCTGCATTGCTTTAACCTAGACTTTACCTCAGTTTATCTTTCACAGCACAGACCAATCTGTTACTTTTAAAAACACCTGGCCAATGGGTATAGGGAAGCTATTAGTAAGGGAAACACCAATATTTAATTATTTATGGAGACAATTATCACCAGAGAGCAGTATATGTTTGTGTGTGTGTGTGTGCGTATTGAACAACAGGTCAGACAAAGAATGAAATGGAAAACACAGACAGAACAAAAGGTGGAGAAAGAGCTTTTAAAAGAAAGTGAGAGCCAATGAGGCCACGTTGTTGTCTAATGCAAAACCATTGGTCTTTTATCTGGGTCTCAATTATTCAACACGAAAGCAGCCTCCCCCCTGTGAGAGGAGGGGAGATATTGGACTCTACATTACCGTTTTCGACAGGGGAATAGAGGGACTGCAGTACATTCCACCTGAGAGGCTGTTCTGGGACCAGGCGCCGGCTGCGCCCCTAATGACATCATCCATTTCTTGGGGCCTCCTGGAACACGGTTATGGTGATTTACAATTTATTCACATCTGTTGTTGTGTTGACTTGGTTTGTACTTGGTTCAGCTGCTCACAGCTCTGTGATCTACTTCTCTGGCAGTGCAAATAGCCAGCAGTGGCTCTGTTAGGTCCATATTAAAGTCTGCTTTTTTATTAGATCCCGAACAGAGACACCTGCATGGCCTCCCAATCTCTAAAACTGCACACATATGTGCTGTATGTAATGGATAGTTATCATTATTGTTATGTTATTGAAGCGCGCACCACATCTGTCACTGTAAATGAGCTGCTCTGCGTTGGAGCAGATACGCTACAAAAATTCAATTAAATATATTGAGTCAGACAGATGCCACATGTTCATCCTCCCATGAACTGACCGCCCACATTCTGCAATATGATGAAAGTGGATAATTCTGCGGCTGAGTGTTAAATAATTATATTGACAGTAAAGATGTCAGAGGTGTAGGGAAAATAGAATTTGGAATAACATCAAACATATTCACTGTGATTTATTTATTGTCCGTAGGGATCAATTTTGAAACCAGATGGTGCGTGTTGTAAACCGTGGCAAATTAAAAACCATTACCATTTGACCCAGGTCAGACACAAAGGTGCTTCAACAACTGGCTCCGGTGTGGAGGTACGTTTACCCGATTAGTTCAGTTAGTTTGAGCTGGAGGGATGCTTGTAATTAAACTCAAAGAGCCCTTTGTAAGTCTTGGTTCTCTTCCAAGTTGACCCTAGTGAGTTTTATTTCTTTTGTGAATGAATATCAGAAAGAGATTATGTAAAGGAAGCCTCACTTGAAAAGCTGATCTTCCAGCTACGTGCTGTAAAGAGAGTTTTGTTCTTGGTGATTTTTTAAGCTATGTGTATATTTATCAAATCTCCAAAGTTAATTTCTGAAGACCTGAGCTGGTAGGCATGAGGACTCTTTAAAGAACGAATCATTTACCAAAAAAAATGAAAACAGCAACAATCAAATTTCCTTGTTCAAGTAAGACTCTGGTTTTAATATCTTCTCATTAACCCAACATGTTCTCGTGTTTAATCAACAGACTACAGTTGTTGCAAATGACTCCTGGACCAGACAGATATTTATTTTTTTCTTTATTGACATATGAAATAAACATCTAAACAATGACGTGCTTTGATTAAAAAGGAGTTAGCTCAAGGTGCTAGACATCAAGTCACAAGTGAACTCCAAGGAAATAACTTTGAGAAGAACTGAAATGCCTGAACTGTCACAGCATGGTCATGTAGACCTTGAAGGAAAATGAAGAAACATCAGGCCCTCTGATAGTGGTATTCCACCAATAGGAAGCTTTCACTTGGATATGACGCAGTCTTTCAAAGAGGATGCAGACATATGAAACTTGAGCTGGTGGCGTTACTGGTGCTGACAAACAGTTATACAGTATACCGCTACCTACAGGTATAACAGACAGACATGTGATACACATGGTTTAGACACCACAGTTTTCTTAGATGTAGTGGGAAAACAACCCTGGATACGTTTGAGGATCAAACCTCAAGGGCTTGAGTTACATAAGGTAGTTACGTTTGGAACTTACTGCAAGTTTACTTCTGTAAGTTGCATTTTTTGGTCTTCATATTATATCACCTTACTCCTCCAGTCACAAGAAGTCTCTCACCCATAATGAACTTAAAATTGTTGGTTGTAAAATGCTGCTTGCAGTGAAAAAAAAAATATATACAAAAATTCATTCAGGAAGAAGGTCTGCAGAAATGTAAAGAAAATAACTGTGACCAAAGAAAGACAAAGAAGCGCTGATAAGCTAAGTATAGAGGGAAACATGCAATGTACTGTTATGGCTTATCAGCTGAGACAAAAATGGAAAATACAGTGACAAAATAAGAAAAGAGGAGAAACAAAGTCTAAATTTAAATAGAACTAAGAGATGAATCCATGAGGGATACCAACATTTAAATGAGTTGCACCAGGTGTGGCCAGCACAGTGACCCAATCTGTTGTCAACAGGGGTTTGCATCTGATTTCACTACTGCAGCATTGTCAGTCATACCTTAATTTGGCACCTGTTTATCAAAACGCGGGGACATTAAACCATGAAAATGTATTTTTTTTAAACACCTGGCTGACTATAACACACTGTTAACTTACATTCAAATTGACAACAGATGGCCTATTTCCTTTCCTGTATGGCTATTTCAATATACTGGCTTGCCTATCGTATTATATGAGCTGTGGCTGCAGTCTGATTATTTAAATCATGTTGCTGCCAGCTGTTATAATCACCTTGGTTGACCTTTGCTGTAGATGACACGACTCATAAGCATGCTTAATAAACAAAACATGCCTATATGCTCATCCCTCACACAGAGTACTCGCGGTCACACTGTACGCACGTACACACATACACACAACTGAGGCTGCCAACATAATCTAGTCCATCACCTCTATCTGTAATATATTACACTACTGTGAGTGATGAGCACAAGAAGACAGCGACTATGACTAGTGCAGAACCAATTTGAATTTTCAGATTGCCAGGAAGGGCGACATGAAGGGAGGCAGGCACAGTCAGGCTATGCAAGCTACAAGGGAGGTTTATCAATGAATACAGAATTCATTTGAGGACGAACCTCATTCTGTGGATTCGAGCTCCCCCCCTTCTTATTGCCTTGGCCTGGAACTGATTGGTTAAACAGGCCAGATGACTGGGCATCTGATGACTACACAACACTGTTGTTCACAGCGGACTCTGATGGATAGGGAAGAAGAAAGGGTAGAAGGCTCATTTCATTTCATTTTTCCACAGACACTCCAAACACATGAGACATGTGTGAGACGGACACCTGCAATGAAGGATGCTGAATAGATACGATATTATCTGCTGAACAGTGGGGGGGGGAACTTGGCTGGGCTGAGAATTGTATCAGCATTCATGAGAGATATTTTCTGAAAGGAAATGATCCCCTTTTAATATGAAACAAATGTAATTATGCAATGTTGGCCCTCTACAAACAACACCTAATGAACTGGTGGAATACTTTGATATTTTTCAGTTTGAGTTTCGTTTGGACCATAATTATTGTCAGAAAATCACTTAATTACAGAAAAACAATAGAGTGCCTCCTGAAAAATTGGAAAGGGATTTGATTTCAGCATTGAAAAAGCCTGCTTTTAACAGCACAGAGAATTATATCAGCATCCTGGCTGAAACAAAAAAAAAAACTTACATAATACATGGAAGAGATGGGCTAACTGATGTCTTTCTGAAGGGAAACTCAAAGCAAACATTTTGATGAAAGATGGGCTCAAGTAATGCAGACAATGTTGGAGCTTATGTTGTCTTTTTTCTTTTTCTTCATTTCTTTTTTTTTTTTTTAATTCAAAAAATGTGCTTGTATTTTTAAGGCAGTGGTGGTGGTAAGGATGCATATTTAATGTGAATCTTTTTGGAATGTATTGTAAAAATATTATTTTAATGTAGAGTAATGAAAAGATAATAAAAGAAAGAAGAAAACAAGTAACAAAAGACAAACATATTCAATTGTATATATGTATACCCAGGCGTACTTTCTGTGTTTAGTATGATTTTAATAAAAAAGACAAAATGTTATTGCTTTGATGTAATTTGACTGTTGTGCAAAGATTAAATCATTTTAAATGAACAATAACCATCACACTCAAAATTCATAGTTTTTCACTTCTTTTAAGAAGTACGTCTGAGTGTCGCCATGAATTTAAAGTAAATTAAATTCTAAACTATATATTAATCCCCAAATGCCCCAAGTGCATGTGTGTGTGTGTGTATGTGTGTGTGTGTGTGTGTGTGTATGTGTGTGTGTGTATGTGCTTATGAGTGTGAGTGAGTGAGTGAGTGAGTGAGTGAGTGAGAGAGAGTGAGAGAGAGTATGAAAGTGAGACATGAGCCAGTGTGTGTTTCTGTACATGTGTCCCACAGAATCGAGTTCCTTAAAGTTGAACATCCCGACTGCACACACTTCAAAGAGCAGCGGTGGTGATGCTCAGCAGGGAAGTGACTCAGGCCCCTGAAGAGAACAGGCGAGGAAATCAAACTGGCTGCCATATTTTGTGGTCAGCCAGTCTGACAAGGGGTTGTGCTTCCCCGTCTCCCCTCCGTCTCTTTATCACTCACCCCATCCGCCATCCTCGCTCTAAGCTATCGTGTCAGCCGCAAATTGAAGATTTTAGATTATCTTTGAAACTTGCCCTGCAGCTGGAGCGAGTTGCATGCAATAAAACTTTGAACCAAAGGGATCAGATCAGCAGAAACCATAAAAATGATGTCCAGCATTAATGCCCATGTGAAAGCCTGGCACTGCAGGTAAAGCAGGGATTACCAGAAGCTGCTTTAGGGGTGCTGATAGCAAGACCTTGTGACCTTTGGGCAGAACTATGTTGACAGTTTAGCATAGCTCTACACAACTGTTTGAAAGAAGCAGGCGTGTCATGTAGCTCCACCGTGACGTGTAGCTACTGTATGTCACTCTTCTTCTTTGTGTGTTTTGTTGTTTCTACTAATTCTTCTTCATTGTTGTTTAATAGCGGTTCACAAACAGCTACGAGCAGATTACCGCCCTCTGGATTGGGGTGTGAATAGTGCTCTGTGTGGTTACCATTTATCTCCACTTAGATGTATCCGCGGTGCGACTGCATGCACAGGAGCCAAATACAACTACTGTTACAGGCCTATTTCGAATATATTGGTGTCATTAATGTAGAACATTGACTCGTTGAAAGTCATAATTGAACATTAGACGTATAATTGCGACAAAAAGCAAAGGAGGTTCAATGCATTTAATTACCCAAAAATGTAAAAAAAACAAAATGGTATTGTCACTTTTTTTAAGCCATACCTACAATCTCTCTTTTTTTCCATTAATATAGTACATTTTTGTGTTTCCACTGAGAATGTCATGTTATCATGATGGATGGTTTTGCCTTGGCGAATAGAGACCAAACCCTTGCAACACTTAAGCTTCTTTCTCTAAACAGGGATGATTTGCTTGCTGTAGGGGAGTGTGATGAACATGAGCATGGCAGGGAGGGAGGGTCAAGGGCCACCATTGAAGAACATCTTATTTCCATTTACTGTATATATTGTAGTTCTCACTAACACAATGATAGAATCATTTCTGTGAGGTGGGTATACGAGAATTAAAAAACTAGCTCAAGGGAACATTGGAGGATACATTGTGAGTCAACCACAGTTATTGTTGCAGTCATAGTTGTAGTCAACTACCAGAGTCAGGTCAGATAGTTGTGTGGTTTTAAGGATGGCAAGAGGTAAGTGGCATCAAGTTTGTATCTTTGCAGACCTGGAGACTGCATGAGGGTAAGGTAGGGTTTCATATTTGGTAAACCAATGGCTTACAATCCTTTGTCAATCCCTTATCTCACTAATGAGCTGTTTGAGCCAGTTGTCAATCACTTTTAAATCCTGTGAATCACTTGATGCTGTAATGAAGAGGAAGGCACTGAAAACAACCTCCATTCATTTCAGACTAAGGTTGAAAGCTACAGTAATTTATACTCTTGGACTTTTTTAACACATATGATTCGATAAGAAAGTAACATTTTTGGTGGTCGGTTTATCCTGATGAGGCATTTTGGAAAGTTACTCCCATGTTACCAGCAGATATAACAGATCTCTCTGGTGATTCAACTGACAATAGCTCTATGTATATTCCTGACACCAACAGTTTACAGAAACAAGGTTCCCCATATTTGGGATACAGCATACTAGCTAGCTAAGTGTTTGACTATTGTAGAGTGAAAATAACCAAGCTAAGCCACCTGCTAGGCTTCCAATCAGAAAGAGACCAGTTTGACAACATTGACTACAATCCCAAGGAGGTTATTTCCTGCTGACATACACCCCACCTTGCATCATCTTCCTTATTCATGGGGTGCTAGTCTAGTTGGAGCTACTGTACATCCCATTAATGCTAATGATGTTAATAGCGTCAGTGATCCCGTTGTTCTGAAAAGCTTTGTTCTCCTAAAGTGCTGAGTCTAGTGCTGCCTCAAGAGCAGAGGAAATGCTTATTATGACACAATATGCTGTTTTCCGATGAACATTAACCATGTCTCCCCACGGTGTTTTAAAATGCCCCTGTCTTGAATTTAAGCCTTTTAAATCAAACAAGCACAGGTTCATTTGGGCCAATAAAAATAGCCTCTAACACCATTTTCTTTAAATGAAGGATTATAACAAAATGAGAGAGTAAAGTTGTTCAAATTGGACACACACTGAGAGAAATCAGCACCTGCAGGGTTTGCATTTATGTCCAACACCTGTTGTAGTTCAGGGGAGTGCTCTTACAGGGCTTGTTGGCTAAAATAAAACCTTTCAATGGGCTCACTGAGTAAATTTCCAGCGTGTCGTATCACGAGTGGCTCTCTCACTCGTCTAAATGCCTTTTCAATGATCATTCTGTTAACAAACGAGCTGCCATCAAAATGTCCTTTTCCTTTTCTGACTGCTACCTTTTCTGTTTGTGTTACCTTGGATATAAGTCAGATTTTTTTAACTTGCGCCTGCTCCATTCAGGCATAAAAGTTACACCCATGCAGGTGCGACTCAAACAGTGCAATAGTCCACCTGGTTCACATGGTATAACTTTAAAGGCTTTATATGCGATTTTTCACACTTAAATGTATCAGAAATCAAGTATGTCCATTGTATATAACTCTCTGAGTCATGACTGTTTCCACTGAGTGAGAAGCTCCAGTCCCACTGGCTTTGTTGATATAGAAGCAATGTTTATCTAGCCTGGCTTCTAGAACAGCAGCAGACAAAGACCGGAGTAGAACTAGAATCAACATTGGGCTGGATTTTCCACGATGGAGAGCCCTACGCTCACCGAAGGGGCTCGAACACGACTCTGAGCTGGCGTTGCTTCTCCTGGATGTGTAAGTACCCCGATAGATTCCTAGTGGTCCAGGCATAAACGTTTCTATTTCTTAGTCACTGACTAGAGAAAAAAAATAATATCATACGCTCTGCTTATTTGAATGGTACGTAAGTGTTTAAAAGCACGGTCTTTCCGTGTAATGTGCAATGTAAAGCTACGACCTAACTACAATATGCTAACATTAGCCTGCTAGCCACAGGCTTGAGCTAAAACATGCATTCTTTCTAGATATTTAAACACCATTGATTGTTTGTTTGATCAATGTTGTTATTCTCATTTGCTGCTTTATAGTACAACAGAACTGGCTTCGGAGCGTTAGGCAACATCTGAATAGGCCAAGCTGAAGTAGTTGCAAAGCTAACGAGTTGCATATGAGCGGTTATGAACAGTTGGGTATTACGAAAATATATACGGTCGTTTGTTTTTTGAATTTCCCTACTCCAGCTATGATGTAGCAGATACGGTAGTTAGAAATCTTGTATAGTAACGTCCAAGCTCAGGCTGTCTGTTGGCATGCTCTCGGCTAAACTACGGTGGGTCACTAATCTAAATAATGCTATCAGCTTGGCACTCATTATGCAGAAATTAGACTTAGACTTAGACTTAGACTTTCTTTATTGTCATTCAAACTTGTACTTTACAGTGCAGATAAGAACGAAATTTTGTTGCATTTGACTTGTTAGTGCAGGATAAAAACAGCAGCAAGTATTCACATAGAAAATATAAGGTGCAGATATAAATAGATATAAAAAGAAAAGCTATGAGTAAAATTACTATACAGATAAATATATTGCACGTTTGTGATGTATGTTATATTGTATTTTACAGTCCAGTGAGGTAGTCCTGTGTGGGGGTTTGAGGGGGAATGGAGGGATTATTTTTTCGTGTTCAAAAGTCTTATGGCCTGTGGGAAGAAGCTGTTACAGAACCTGGAAGTTCTGCTTTGGAGGCTGC
This sequence comes from Labrus mixtus, assembly GCF_963584025.1. Classification (NCBI taxonomy): domain Eukaryota; kingdom Metazoa; phylum Chordata; class Actinopteri; order Labriformes; family Labridae; genus Labrus; species Labrus mixtus. Next base: position 16,532,552 of record NC_083618.1, on the reverse strand, counting down.
GGAACCTCTTTCCAGAGTCCAGCAGCGAAAACAGTCCTTGGTGGGGGTGGGAGGTGTCTCTGCTGATTTTCTGAGCCCTGGTCAGACAGCGGATTTTAGCGATTTCCTGGATGGGAGGAAGTGGAGTCTTAATGATCTTTTCCGCCGTCCTCACCACTCTCTGCAGGGACTTCCAGTCGGAGGCACTGCAGGCTCCGGACCAGACAGAGATGCAGTTTGTTATGATGCTCTCTATAGTGCCTCTGTCGCTCTCTATAGTGCCTCTGTCACATGAAATCACGTGAGGCTAAGTTTCGCAATGCTTTTGTTGTTGCTGTCATCATGTGATAAATACTTTAAATGTAGCTACTGAGATTCTCTACAATACAGATGCATGAAAACAGTGTTTTGGCTGGGGAGATCAAACTTACTGTTTCTAAGGATAATTTAATTCATGTGTGCTGTTATTTCTTTCAGATTTGAAAAGGGTCCTGCAGGCCAGGATTGTGTCGAGGAGGCTCTGTTCAGGAGCAGGGATGCCCCTGACAAGGGAACAGCGTCCAGACAACCCTCGGAAGCTTGGACCATTGGCACCCATTCCCCCCCCACCCACTGCAGAACTTGCTGAGAAACAACTCAGATGAGGTCTTGGTATGTAATTCATAAAAATTTGAATTAACTAAAGAGTATTAGATGTGAATATTTGAATTAAATTTATAATAATTTACTTACAATTTGATATTTTTGGTCCCCATTTGCAGATCCAGCACAGCCAGAATGACAACAAGAGCTGTTGTGAAAGCACATGGCCTCCTTTCATTCATCTGCAGTTTCTGGCTACAAGTACAGCTGCTGTAATATAGGAGGACCGCATGCTGTGGTAAAACCAGTAATTTGCTCCCCGCATCAAAACAAAAGTGCCTTTTGCTACGACCCTCGAACCAATCACTTCAAACGCACCTTTTTTTTGAATGCACTATGACTTTATGGACTTTGTCAAACAAATATCCATTTTGCAGCAATGGTGCTGTTTTATCACAGGCTGCTAAGTTCAATAATATCAGCATGGTCTATTTTTTCTTTTCAAGATGTACGAACACATTTTGCATTTTTGTCTAAATGTCCAGAGCATAATTTCAATAAATAAATACTTATCAACAGCTTTTTAATTGTTTTTTTTGTAAATTGGTTGGCTTATTTAGTCTGTATCTGTAAATGATGATCTTTTATTTTTAGAAGACTGCTTCAAATGTTTTTAATCTTTGTCCCCCCAAAAATTGAACTCAATTACAGTATGATAGTCACATGCTGTAATGACTATACTTGTCTGTGTAGACATGTCAAAAATATGCATACATGCTTCTACTTTGTAAATATTAACAGCTCACTGTCATGTAATTATAAGCAAGAACACTGTGGCTTACTTGTTTTCACTAGCTAATGCATAGAAGAGGAAACCTTTTACTTCCTACTAGAAAATGTGTATGTGGTTTTCACAGATCATGAAGAGGCTATGCAAATGCAATTGATCAGACCTTTTACATCACAAAATTAGATTTATTTAAAAAAAATGCAACATTAAATAATTCTAACGGAATACAAAGGCACTTCAAACAAGTTGGTGTTGGCATTTGATGCCCCAAATGTGCATGTAGCCACATGTAAAAGAAGTTTTGCTAGTGGCCAGGAATATATCCAGTATACTGAGCATAGGGATCAGGCCACTTATCCCTGATTCTCCACACATGGCAGCTGGGAATTACCAACCGGTTTCCAATATATAAAGCTTCTGTATGCAGCAAAGCAGTACTCCCGGTTGTCTTGCGCTGGCTCACTTGCCCTGCCAAGTAGAGTGATGTCCTCCCTGAAGTTCCTGTGGACCCGCGAAACACCTGCATCAAGGCAGTAAAGGGCGAATGATGCCAAACGGCTGAAGCAATGGCCTCGGAAACTCGACCGGCCCCGCGACCGGCTTCTCGTCGACGGTAGCTAGTTGCTGCAGCCTGCTTCAGCAGCCATACCGACATCCGACTGTAAAAAATGGCAAACATTCAGAGGGATTCAAGTGAAAACACTTATTCATTGCTGTTTCTGGCATTTTACAATCACCAAAATTATTCTAATGGTAAAACTAGCAGTAGCAGTGCAAACTGCAAGCTACAAATTACTTTCGCCTACTCCGGAGTAGAAAAAAAAATAGCTCCTAACACAGGTGCATATCTTCGGGATATAAAAAATAATTCTTTAACAATGACATTACTAAAAACGTCTTACTTACCTTGTCACTTGACATTTTTCCGTAAGAAAGCTTTTACAAGGGAAATGTTATCCACTGCTGGAGCTTGACTCCTTCGTGCGAACCCGAGTTGAGGGGGGTTGGACTCGGAGGTGTGTTGCTGGAGTAGAGAGGGAGGCTACAGTATGGAGGAGGTGTGGCCAAACAGCCGTTTGTTTTGATTTCATGCTGGTGCTCAAGGGCGACATCTACTGGATCAAAAAATCGCATATAAAGCCTTTAAGGTGGTTGTAAGTTTAAGCTAAGGATGTAAGGTTACTACCAGGTGTACGCCCAGCTGGTGCCCTCGGCTCTAGAAATGGTTTCAGTGGGGTAAGGCATGCGCTGTCAGACCGTGCAAAAGCACAGCCTAGATTATACGCCGTGGGGTCTTGGGAGTTAGTAGGGAACATCTTTCCAACCAAAGTCAAATGTGAAGCTATTACTTCTACTCACTTCTTGACTACTGCTGTAAGGCTGTTAGAATTGGTAGTTATAATCCATCAATGTATAAGATCTATCTGCAATACTTCTGTCATTGATGTTTGTGAATATGGACAGAACTGAATGTTGTTCAGCATTTTGTGTTTGGGAGCAGTCACAATTTCTGTTATGTCAATGTGTGAAGTCAAAGCATGACCAAACCAATTACTGTGCTGCTGAAATTTCATTTGATGTCAGAATCTAATTGAAGGCACCAATCAAAATGGCGATTGTTGGACTCTGGAACGAGTTATTGAAATGCACAGCCATGACTCTACGGGAGGTATTTCATTTGCAGAGGTAAATCATTTCTTTCCTTTAATGTCTGATGAACAGTCTGAGTGGTGCCTTTGATCATTACCACTGTGAACATGGCAAAAATAGCTTGAGCTGAATGAGTTGAAATTAATTTTCTGAAAATGTCAACTTTTACCCATTAAAATACCCAGGACTTCTTTTCTTCTTGACAATGGTTATCATTAATAATACTGACTTTAAGAGATCCGTTGTGTAATATTAAAATTAGTTATATATCCTCAGACTTCAAAGAGCATGTTGGTAGTTTTGAATTTATTTCAATAAAAAATTGGAAAAGTGTAATTTAGGTATATAAAATACTTTTCCTTTCAAGAAATGGGTTTATACTTTTATTGCTTCACAAATTATCAAGAGATGTTATATCCATATAACAGCCTTTTTCTCTGGTTTCCTCTGACAAAAGCAATCATTTTATGAGGCGGGGAGAAACTATCTATGTCAAGAAGATACAATTAGTATCGATAAGATTTGGGCTATCTACCTGTAACAATGGAGCTGCCATTACACATAATGCTCTCCGCCTGTCTTTGGCCCCGCAGAGACAAGCAGGGGACTGTGTGACCTGGTGAATAACAGATAAAAGCCTGGGCAATCATGGCGGGCCCACAACATTAAAACCTTTTATAGATTTCTGCATGCTGCCATTTTCTGAGGAGAGGGACATTTTCAATGGCTTGTGATTGCTACTGTCAGAGGATCATGGCTCACTAAATGGAGGGTTTGAGGGCCGCTGCAGAGGAAAGAAAGGGGGGGAAAAAATATTTTTTGATCATCACCCATCACTTTTACTTGATATTCATTATGTCTCCTTCAATCATTGTCTGTTGAAATGTTGTCTGTGAGTATGAGTTCAGTGGGATATAAGGTGTGAGGCACTAAACATATTAACACATAACGTGTGGGTCATAAAAAGGCTTCATGAAAAAAAAAAAGTCAAAGTAATATTAAAATGTAAGTTTCAAATATGATCTCTATTAAATCTTTTAAATTAAGTCTGTTTCTTAAAAAATGCTCTAACTGTAATAGCAAATACATTGGAGCACAGGTATTATTGATATTAGACATTGTGACGGACATATTCTTTTTTTTTGGATGATTTTATTAAATTTGCATTGTAGTTCAATCTTGAGCAGCTGTCTCTGTGTATCATCAGTTAGACACAATTGAGAAAATGATACTCGTCAAAATCCCACTTAAGCTCTATACACAGGGATTTTGGTATCTCAACTTTTGAGATGAACCTGAAAGTGTGCTTGAAAAATGCTCATCCTGATGCAACTTTGTGAGAAGAGAGTAAAAAGGCAACCTGTTGTTTTATTCTTATTTATGGTGTTGCACACCTATGACTCATCAAAGTGAGAATATTATCATTGCAGATTTTAAATTCAGTCTCTATTTCACCCTTTGGGATCCCAGACAGAAGAACTGGCATGTCTTACAGATACTCGTGGCAGCATCTGATAAGTTCAACGTGGGGTATAATGTTGTTCCATATATTCAGACATTGTTTAAACAATGTTGGTTATTGATACTGAAGAAGTGCAAACTTTTAAATCAGTAGATAAATATTTGTCTGAGTAGTCCCTCATTCTTCAGTGTTCAGACTGCAGGATGCTGTAAACACCAGTTTCTTCTAGCATGGTGATTTTGGGACATTGCAAAACCATAGAGCTCTTGGGGCAGCAGTGGCTCAGTGGTAGAGGAGGTATTCTCTTAACTGGAAGGTCAAGGGTTTAATCCCCTGCTCCTGCAGCCACATGTCGATGTGTTCCTGTGGCAAGACATTTAACCCAAATTGCTCCCGCTGCTTTGTCTGCAGCGTGTGAATGTGTATGAATGGATTAGTTAATACTGAAGGACAGTTCACATATCTGACACTTCTATCAGTGTGTCCACTTCCAACCTAGGCTAAAGTCCTGCATGGTTTGACTCAGGGACGAATTGGTTTGGTTGCAAACTTTTCCGTCAAAGAGCAGTTGCTCCAAGTGTCTGATGTTGCTGCAGATAGGTCTACATTGAATTAGTTGAAAGCCTGGTGCATTGCAAGCAAACCCTAAAGGGTACCTTGTGTGTCTGGTTGGACAAGTCTGGTAATGTGGGTAACCTTCTATCTACAGCAATATATTGCAAACAAATGCAACAGAAATGCTGAGAGTTAATCAACTCTTGTGTTTCTTATGTTTTTGTTAAGTGTGTCATAGACGTGTTGATTTTGCTCTATCATGAATTTTGATGAGGATCTTTGTGATGTTTTAAAAATTCACATTATTCATGTCTATCAGCATGCTGTATAGTTTAATGAACTAGTCCTTCTGAGAAGTATTTGTCACGAAGCTTGAAAGAAAAGACTAAGATCACCTACTTCAGGGTTGCCATGTACACTCCAGTAGGTCTGACACTCCCTTTAAAGACTTGGTTTGCAAGATCAAAGGTCCTGCTCTCAGCTCCACTTGGCATGCACAGTCACACTGTGTGAGCAGCACCGACAGCTACGACACCACACTGGCAACATGAACCACATTTCTATCTTTAGTACCGTCTACATCTATTATCCAAGAGAGAAAAAAAAAGCTCTATCCTGCTCGAGTCCGCACAGTTTGCATATTTCTGCATATGGCCACTGCTCATACTTCAGTAATACTGCAAACAAAAGATGAATCCTGATGAAGTTGGATGTAAATTTATGAAAGAAAAACTGAGTGTGGAGCTCTGACAGTGCCGACAACAAGCAGAATATGAAATAGAGCGCCGACTTTTATCTGATCCAAGCCGGCTTTCATTTCAAACCCAGATCTATTCTGGTAAGAAATTTTACCTTAACTTAATCATAATCTAATAGAAAAAACGTATACCATCCTCAATCATTTTTGCTCAAACTTTTCTTTTAAATTTAAGTTAATCTTTACATATAATACATATAAACCTCTTGGATTTGATGTTACAGTCTGTGTCATATGTTTAATGCAGCAGATATTCATTTTGAGTCTTCACATGATAATATTGTAAATGTAAATTATTTATTCAAATGTCACAATTCATAATCGGTGGCATGTGCAAATTATTCAGTACTATTTTTGGTTTAATTTTCACAATTTAATTGTTTGTGTTTTTGTGGCTACATAATTAATTAGCCTGAGACATGAAATACATGTTATACTCTGTGTGTAAAACCATGGCTTTCATCAAATAATGCTATAATGTGCATAACAGGTTAAATTTCACTCTGTTCTTAAAACTTTGTCCATGCATATATTACTGTGTACTAGAAATCTTACAGAAAGCTGCTTATATGAAGATTGCTTCAAATTGACCTCCACTGTTACGCTGACCCTTAGATGACACCTCATTTAGCGAGTAACAGCCTTTGATACACCGTATACAGCCTATAACAGCCAATGAGAGCCTGAGTTGAAAGGAGGTGCCTGCCCCTGTTCTGACTGCTAGTTGCACGTGAGCCGATGACTGACGTTTCTAGTATGAGAAAAAATAAAGCTAACAAGCTAGGTTCAGTGAGCACTCACCCTAAAATCTCTAGCACAGACTAATTGGGCAACATGTTAGTCTAATAAACTGCATGGCAAGCCATATGTTAGTTCTCGTAATAAATAAAACATGTTAACAATGGCCAACAGCATTTGTTAAACATGTTTAAAATTGGCTGTTAAAAATAGAATCTCACACTTTTGAACTGCTGTTTTTCGTTGATTATTTAGGGATAGGTGCTAGTCCTTGAAGACTCCTCTACCATTCTTACATTTTCATCAGGTAAACAAGTTTTTCTTAACAAACACAGTTTCATTTTGAGGCTATACTCTTCACACCCATTATCCCCTTAAGCCCTCGGCCCACAGGTTACACTACAAGTGGCGACTGTAAAAGCTGAAGATGGTGTGCATGAGAAAACCCAGCACACAGTGCAAAACTTAATCACCCCTCTTCTCTCCCACTCTCTCTCCCACTCTACCCTCTTTCATCCTCTCCCAACAGCCCAACCATCTTTACTGAGAATTATGCCAAAAACCACCGAGCCCCAGTCTGTAATTCCATGATTTCCCAGAATGCATAATCCTCTTCCTCCTAGGCGACATTCCCGAGGACCATCCCAAGAGTTTCTTCACGGAAAGATCCCGTAATCCATCACGTGTTGTGAAATCCTCTGATCTGACACTTCATAATCACAAGGGGTTCTCATGATCTATGCGAAAAGGTGCCAATATAGCATCCCCATCCTCGGGTAACTTTCCTCCCTGGTGCCAAGGCGACCCTAATCAAAGCCCATGAGGGCTGGAGCAGCTGAGAGTATCCCTTAAGATCTATAGGAAAGGTGCAAAGGTCAGAGGATCCCATGGGTTGAGTTCTTCTTAACATACTCTGCTGAGAAGGAGAACACGACACTGAAGAGCCTGAAGATGTAGAACTATCGTTGTCCACACAATGGGGAGTAACTTCGGGAAGCCTTACCAAACATAGAAGTTCTCCTAGTTCATTTTGAATTTAAGTTTTCCGGTGGGGTAAAGTGGTCTTAATAGCTCTATTTCTATTTCACAATCTCTCAATTTTGATTTTTTTAGACCTGAAAAAACTTTAAATGTATGTAAATTCAAATAATAAAGATTTCATTATGATACGCCGAGCTTAAGGAGAGTTCATGTTTGGCAGATGTGGTACTTGTAGAGTGTGGCAAGAATCAGTTATTTCTAGCATATTTGCAGTTCCTGTTTCCTTGTCAATGCAAAGTCAAAGCAGTTTTTAATGCCTGGAACAAGGTCGGTGGGTTACTCAAGCAAAGGGATTTTTGTTCTTTTGTTTGTTTTTGTCTTTTGTTCTATGACATTAGAAATTCTCAGTTAATATTACTGCTGTGAATTTTGAAGCTTTTACATTTCTTTAAAATAGGGTCCATTATTCCATTATCTATACCGCTTTTCCCTTTCGGGGTCACGGGGGGCTGGAGCCGATCCCAGCTGTCATTAGAGGTGGTGTATACCCCGGACTGTTCGCCAGCCAATCACAGGGCTGACATATAGAGACAGACAACCAGCCACACTTACATCCTACACCTACGGGCAATTTAGAGTCACCAATTAGCCTGACAAAGGAACGGTGTTGCAGCGAATCACATCAAGCATGCAAACAATGGGTTAAAAGTCATGTGACTGTGTGTTTATTTTTTGTTCATAGCTTTTCCTTTTGCATTTAAACTTCAAAAATATACAGTTAGTAATTGTTTTCCTTTAAATTACAAAAATATCCAGGTATTGTGGCATATTCACACTTTTGTTACAACAAAAGTAAACAAGCATTTAACAATTACAGCCACTTAACCACATCCTCACCATGTCCCAAAAACGCTTTAAGCAAAAAATGGTCCCATGACCTCTCAGAGGTCTCACCTTCATCACTGATCCTGGCCAAAATGTTTTCATATGATAATATTTGTAACATAAATTCCATCCATGTTTTAATATCTGGTACAAATGTGCTTTAGTAGCATTCATTTTTAATGATTTAGAATCTGCGTAACATGTGCAAGCGTATAACATTTTTATTTTACTACACAGCCTCTGTTCTTTAATCATCCAAAATTCAAAGGACAAATCCAATTGTCTTTTTGTTGAGGGACTAAGGGTCATGTAACTCCACTGTTGCCCTACAAAACTACTTAATCTCTGCAGCAACCTTCATAGCAATTTAATGCAAACCAATTCATTTGTTCACACATAAACATGGCTTTTCTGTGTTCAAAAGGCTTTGATTTGCATAACCTCGAAAACAATCACAACATTATGGGATGCTCCCTGCCTCACTAAAGGGATGAATACTGTAAGTTTGTGTTTCTTTGTTGCTGAAATATAAGTTCAAAACCTTGGACAACAGTAAATACAACTCGGCTACAGTCATAAAAGCCTTTTCATAATCCTTTCTGTTCACACTGGGGACTCTGTTGGAGCAGTGTCTTGCAACATCTGGCTACAGCTTAACCTTCCCCTCCAGCACCCATGAGCCCAGGGGCACACAGCACTGCACACACATACTCACTCACAAACACACATACAGTAGAAAAACACACACACACACAGATGCCTCTAGGGTGAGATGCCCGCCGACTACAAAGTGATTTTACACTGTGACCGTGTGCCGTGCCATAGAGTGTGTGTGCCTGTGAGTGTGCTGATGTTTCTCGCTCTGTGTAGTGATGCCAGTAGTCGCAAAACCAGGCCGTCAAAGGCAATGCTGTGTGCCGTCTGATAGTCCAGCAGCTTCACAACCCCCACCCCCACCTTCCTCCTGTTCACTCCAGTCCAGGAAGCAGAACACAGCGGCTGCTGCACCAGTGCCCACTGGCAACGACTCCTGAGGGATCGCATAGCAAGGAGTTCAAGGGTGAAAAAATGACTGCTGGCGTCAAACCACTAGCAATGGTTAGAACAGGTAGCATCTGTATTTATTTTATATTTACTTTTCAATTTTGCTGGGTGGCTTTTTCAGGTTGTCATTCTATATAGACTTAGACAGGAGTTTTTATATTTTTACCTGCTTGTTTGTTTGTTTAAGGCTTGATGCTTTACCTTTTCATCCAGGTTGTGGCATCACCATCAAATAGGTTTTTCGGCACCGAGCGTTCTCCGTGACAGCTGTGTGGGAGAAGTCTTAAGCTGAAAATGGAAAAGGTCTCCTTCTCATAAAAATGCCTATCTGGAGACGGGAAATAAATATCCTTGCATCCCCTCTGTTTCTTGACCTTGTGTTTATTTATAAAACCTGTAAAAAAAAACACGTGTGGTGAATAAGTAAAAGAAAGGGGTTACTTTAGCAAAAAAAAAAAAAAGAAAGTGCCAGAAAACACATTCTTATTTCACCCAGGCCATTGTTGCTTTCTGTGTGATGTTTTAAATAGCCATAATTCCAGTCCACAGTCCGGAGCAGCAGGCGAGGGTGAAGAATGATATAATTGGTCGTTTTATTCGGCTCACCCTCTGCTCGCAACTTCTATTTCATTCAGTGGTGCTTTTAAATAATCAATACACCCCACGGTCTGATGCATTTTATGCACATTGAAGAGAGAATGACACATACGGTTTGTTAAGAAAGTTTTGGCGTATAAGGGGAATAGAGCAGGGGATGCCTGAGTTTGCCTTGAGATGGGTCAAGCTGCAGACTGGAGGCAAGTTAGATAAGATTTAGTTTAGAAACTGATGTTTGCTGAAGAGCTTAGCCAAATATTCGGAGTTACTCATAGATAACACATTGGGATCATAATCAGATATGTTGAGCATGGATTCAGACACACTGAGGAGATTTGTGTTATTTTCAGACTCATTGGAATTCAGACTGCACATTGAAGCTATAACCAGGTGGGCCTCCGCCTAAGGCTGCTGCTTACATATCTTGTGAAGTAATCATCAGGTCTCAGCAGGATATTTTGCTCTCCTTGACCCCTCGCACATCACACACAAAGCTGGCAGCTGATTTATTTTGCGTGTGAGAGAGATGGCACAACTGTTAAAGAAATGCTTCCACAGTTGTTTTTCTTTTTCTTATTATTCTTTTTCTGCACTGAGGGCTTCCATTTTTACATGTTTGGGCTGTGGAATTTGAATTACCACGACAGATGAAGGAGGGAAGAAAACTTTGCACTGACTCTCTGCGAATGTGCGATGATAAGGAATACATTTTTGTCACTTTCAAATCTGCTTCATCTCCATCAAAGACCGCAAAACCTTATTCTCAAACAATTCTTGTAATTTAAGAGTGATTGTAGAAGAAATGTGACTCTTTAAAGAGTTTTTTTTTATGGTGAGAATAGTGTGCATTTATAAGACCTTGATGAAGAGTAAGATGGCGCTTTTATGAAATTCTCAAGATGATCTTTGCACCTTCAACTTTCTTATGTCTTTGCTATGAAAGGGAAATAAATCCTGTGTTATATCTTTAATGGTGTATTTGCAATTTCTTCTAAAAGTCAGAGCCTGTAGAGTTTTCCCAAAGGGAGATTGTTTCAATACTTCATACTGACTGGTGGGGGTAGAATAATGTGTCCTACACTGAGTAATGTTGAACCCAAACTACAAGCAAACACTTCTGCAGCCGCTCATTTTTCATAGCCAGACTTAGAAAGGTTTCCTCTGCTCCTGGACAGCCCGGTGTCGGCTGGAGTTTAATCGCCCCAAAGCGGGCACAGCAGGACAGAACCAACAGAGACAAATCTCTCAGTTTAGTATGATCACTGGCAGATCTGGAGCCTTTTCCATTTGTATTGAGCCTTATGGAGCCTCATGTGCCTCTCTTTCTCTTTCTGTCTCTCTCTCTCTCTCTCTCTCTCTGGCTTCACCTGCTTGTCACTGCATTATTTAGTGTATCACTTTAAGATTTATACGTAGCAAACAGCAGATATTAGCCTTTGGCTTGAGAAGACTCGAAGGCTGATCAATATCTCTCTGTCATTGATGGTGAGCGAAGGAGGGATCTATTATTTAAAAAGGAAGCCATTAATTAAAATATGGTGCACAACGCACACTAAATCCACACACCCTTCCTAAAGGGATAAGTAGGATATTGTAGTTGGGGTTGTCGAGGTAGTAATTTGGTGTAAGTGTATAACTTACTGTAGATGGCGGTCAACACCTTTTGTGTATGGAGAAGTCAGCCACACAGAATCCATTTACTGCTATGGACAGTGTCTACTTATTTGAGCCAGTAAAAACAGGCAGCTGAAAAACCAACCCCAGATTCTTTTTAATGCACCACTGATATAAATATTTACCCAGCTTCATCTAATCCTCGGAGAGCCCTTTTCTTTGGTACTACCTTTTCTCAACTGTACAAATTCTGTTATGCTCTGAGAGCCTCACACAAAAACAGCTTTCCAAGTCATAGGTTTATAGAAAAGATAACAAATAAAATAAAGCAAAACCTCGCTATATGAACGACAAGGGTGTAAAATGGGAAAAATAATGTTTTGCAGAATTGGATGTGAGAGAGAGGGAAAATCTCAGTGGTTATTTGTAACTTATTTCATTCATTGATTCGGTGTTACCTTTCCTGACAGTTTCTGAACGTTGGCTCAAGATTCTCCTTTGGAGAATTAAACCAAAACATAGAACTTTACAGTGTTGCGCACTGTGAATATCAATGTTCGGTCCAGCTAGCCACGGCTTTAGGCCCTAAATATACTCTACAGAACATGAATATGGTCACTCTGGTCAATGGTCAATTAGTCACTCCGAGTGAAAACCTGGGAAACAAACACAGATATTATCTTAGTAAGGTGGGACTTTTTAGTTGCAAAAATAATCTCACCCAAAGCAGTACATAGCTTAGCTTCATTGTCAGTACTCCAGTATGTTTCTCTTAACAGTCCTGCTTACACAACCCAACTTGAAATATCCGAGCTATACCTTTTGCATTGTTACTTTCTTCTCTTCAACCTTACTCTATCTATAAGCTTTCAGCTTGGATGACAGACATTGTACTAGATTGTACCGTCTGTTTTTTTTCTCATCATCTGCATTTTTCTGTCTCCGATTCTCAGCCAGTGCCTTTCGGCTACAATCAGCATATAAACTTTTCAGATAAACTTCACGTCCTGCAATCAGACTTTTTTCCATGTAACAAACACTGAACACAGAACTATGTGATTCAATCAAGCACAAAAGAAAACTGAGGCTGACAAAATGCCGAACAACAGCCTGCCAACTGTTTCTAGGAGGTTGGATGGATTGTTGAGAGCGGAGAGAACAGGGCAGAGGGGGGGCATTTTGGGGAATCCCTCGCCTCTGTCAGAGCGCTGCAAAGCCATCCATCAACTCTGTTTTTATGGGACTAAAGAGCTAAACCACAAGCCTGGGGGGAGGATATTAAGGGCCTGACAATAGGAGCTGAGACGATTGATCTATTTAAAACAGCTGTGGCACAAAGCAGTGGTGCGGTGCAAGATTTGTAGCGTTTTCATTTACTTCTGAGATTTTCACCTCTTGATTAGATCTGGATGGCCTCTGGGTAAACATCGTCAGTAGATCCTATTTGCTCCGCTCGAATGACCGTAATGTGAGTGAGTACAAGGATGTCTTTCTCTAGTGGCTGCCCAAACTGGCAACCTTGTTTGTCTGTCTTTTTCTGCTTTTACAGACTTATTAGGGCAAGGTCTCTCTACCAAAGGATGTGAATACTAAACCTGAAGGCAACTATATTAATTCAGTTTTTACCTTTGCTGACATTCCTATTTTTATAATGTAGGGAATTATTTCAGTTGAGATTACATTTTTTCAAAATGTCTTTTCTCTCATATACAGCTATCCAAAAACTTGTTTATTTATATTCCTTTGGTTAACAAGCCCCTTGAGAATTTGTAAACGACCACCGTGAAAAAAAGGTAGTCAGTCTTCAGGGCTTTATCCTTGAAATTGTGCAAAAACAGAAACTAATGTTAATATATAGATATTTATCTGTTACGATGGCATTTTTTCTCTCTTTTTCCACAGCAAGTGGTGCAAGAAAAGTATTCTTACAATCCAATAAAACCTGACACAGGAGCAGAGGGCCAACACTGAGTTATAAAGTAGGCTGTAAAGAGGCACCTGTGGTCTACCTGACGCAGGAAGACTGCCCTGAACAGCCGTCTGGGTGAACCCAGTTCAACAATCCAGAACTTTGACAATAAAAAAAAGTGCTGAAAATGTAGACACACTGGTGGGAGCGTTGTCCTCTTTGTGCAACTCTCAGCCCAAAAAAGGAATTCTGAGGTGGCTGTAACGTAAAGAAAAAAAGTCTATGATTTAGATAAGCGTCTATGATTAGTCCTCCATCATATTTTTAGCTATTAAGGGTTGTTTGAAGTCCTGGGATTGATGGCTTGAAGTAGTATTAAAATATTACAGCATGCATTTGAGGCATACAGCTTCTGGCTATGTGAATGAAAATCCAATAGAATTTATCAATAGAAAGTCAAGAGCCACTGGGTCATGTCCAGTTTAAGTCAATATCCCCTCAGGGTTCGCAGTCTAGCTGTTTTCCCCCTAATTATTTGGTTCTTTCATTTCCGTAATCAATTCATTTACTGATAGATAAATAAAATGTATTGATAAAAAAAAAGTATGCCATCTTTATAAAGGGTTTTTCTTTTTACTCCCACATTACAAACATCCATTTGTTCTTCATCATATCCAAGGTCGGGTTGCAGTGGCATCAGGCAAAGCATGTCAACTCGGAAATTCCTCTCACCAGCAACGTTTTCCAATTCCTCCTGGGGTATTCCAAGGTATTCCCAAACCAGATGGGATGTATAATCCCTCCAGCCAGCTTTTGGTCAATACCCCAGGGTCTCTTCAAAGTGCGACATGCTCAGAAAACCTCCAAAGGAAAGCGTCCTAAACCGAAGCCAAAACCACCTCAACTGGCTCCTTACGATGGGATGAAGTAGAGGCTCTTCTCCGATCGCCCTCTGGATATTTTGGCTCCTCACCGATCACCCCACCCTCCAAAGGGAAACTCATTTTAGCTTATTCTACCAGTCACTACCCATAGCTCATAACCATACAGTAGGTGAGGATTGGAAAGAATCGACTGGCAAATCGAAAGCTAAGTAAATCTTCGCCACAACGGTCCAATACAACACCTGCATCACTGCCTGCACTGCCACAATCCACCTGTTGATCTCACGATCCCTCTCAACCTCACTCATGAACAAGAGGGAGCAATTGACTGTTAAATTGGCACCAATTTATCTGAAGGCATCTAAACATTGCTTGAGCTTCATCTGAATGGAGTGAAAGTATGGAAATTTTACCAAGGCCTTCGTCCTGAGTAAAAAAGCACTTCTATGTTTCCAAAAAAATTACATTATTTTAAATTGGCTTAAATTTCAACTTGTATTATGTGTTTATTGCAAATAATTATATTGGATTGATTGCACAATGAAATTGTGACTAATTCACCCAGCCCTATCAAATTATTAAAGCAAGAAAAAAAGAAACTGACAGCTAATTCAAAGAAAACTCTCCACAGGAAAGGATCAGTAAACAAACTTAAAATACTGAAAGAGAGTTCAGTCACAATATTTAGGAACAAATGTTGAATAATCCAGTATCTGTGGAAAGTTACATAAGGCTCTGCAACACACGAGATGATGAGAGTGGCTGTTGTTACGGAAACAAGGTACATCATTTGATTTTTTTTTCAGTACTTCTCACAAAAAGCCCTCCAGGCAGAGCTTCATCCACAGAAAATCCTTTGAGTGAACATCAGAGGGAAGAATTTTCCTTGACAATCAGACACGACCTACTGCACATGAACAATTTGTTTCTGAAAACCGGTTTATTTAATTTTTGACTCCACAGGCTCTGGTCTTACTTTCTCTCTTTTCTCTCGAGTTCAGAAATGAATGAATTTTGTGCTCAGAATATTGCTGCCTAATTTTGTGTTTTTTTGTAACTCAGAACGACAGAACCACTCGTGACCTTGCAGATGAAGTAGAGAGCAGCTGTCACCACAAGGAACTATAACTCTGGGACATTCCTCCAGAGAAAAGACACATGGGATGTGTATTGAAGTTTCTTCCTGTGCTTCTGAGGAAACAAAAATCCCATAATGCTACATATGATTTTTTTAACTGTATACTGTGCATGTTCCATCATAGGAGCTAAACAGACATAGCAACAGTCACTAAGGGTGACTGGGCTTAGAGACACATACATTAGAGAGTTTTTCAATAGTTGTGTTTACGAGTTTCAGTCTGTATGCAGTAGTGACGTTTGAAGGAAAAAACTGTTGCCAACTGGTAATCTAGCATTGGGATAATATTGGTGGAAGCTGGAGAACAGTTTATATTACAGGCCTGATCTCACTGTCCCAATCTGCAGTGATGCCTGAGGCCAACACTTCCCCACTGATGGCACGAACATGCAAATCTGTTGGATGAGTGCAGCAGCAAATGATTTCTGGCATGCTCCTGTGGACTCCATGTTCCTCCACACCAGCAATGTGCCTCAAAGTGATAACTTTTAAATCAAACTAGTTTCTTTTAACATCTGAGCAGCTCACTGGAAGGAGACGTACCCTACACTACTCTAAATGCACACTGCAGCTATGTTGTATACTTTGTCATAAAAAAGGTGAAACTGCGAGGCCAAATCCAAAGGTACAGCTCAGACCCCTCTTTGCTTCTGGACAGGAGAGCCGCTTCAAAGAAGTCCTGAGTGTCACTTCAAAGATCTCTTGGTCTCCTTGAGGTTTCCTCTCTTCCTCTCCTGTCTGGCTGCTCTGTGTTAAAAGTGTGTGTTTTAATCTGCAGCCCTGTAATCTTCTATCCAGCACTCTTTCTCCCCTCCTCACCCCTGGCTCACTCCGGTTAATGAAGGACTTCTTTGTTGTTGACTCAGAAGATGACACAAAATCAAAGATTCATCAAAGCGGGGATATGTTTCGAAAGTTAAAATTTGCTCACAGGAGAAGGATCGGAGTTTGTTTGAAGCCCAAAGGTAGGAATAATGAGAATATTCAAGTCTGCACAGTTGCCTTATGATTACACTCTTGTAATAGTGGCTTCTAATAAGCATGTTTTTTTAAATAATGAGCAACACATCACTGCCCATGCCTGTATATCTTCTACCTGGTGTTTCATGGGATGATATTTGCTGGTTCTTCTACAATAATTTCACATTTTTAAGTCGACCTTTGATGATTGCCATTAGTCAAACCATCAGTATCTATTTCATTTGAAACGAGCTGAGAAAGAGAGCAGAGAGCACATTTGTTATTCACAAAGGAGGCTTTAAAAGACTCAAACATATGGCCCTGAGCTCACACTGACATTCTCAGACACAAATGTGGCCAGATGTAAGAAGAAGAAAAAACGTACTTACTATGCCACACTTAACACCTCGCAGCTCCTACAGTGGTGCTACTGATCATGACATTAAGTTTACAAGAACTCAGTGATTTATCATGAAAAACGGCACACTAGTCTTGAAATTCACAGTAATTTCTGCTCGAACGGAAATAAGATCGTCATCCAAAATAAACACACATCCTATAAAACGATATGCAAAATATTTTTCAGCACTTTATTTTACGTACCAAGCAAAACTTCATATTGAACCAGAAACTAAAAAATATTATTTCATTAGATGAACAAATTCTGTGACACAGGACATTTTATACAAGTATTTGTGTTTAACTTTCAGCATGAAAAGGAACTCTGTGAGGCTCCTGGGGGGATTTAGACTACATAAGAGATGTGTGAAAGAGCAGCCTCACATGACCTGCTGAGGTTGCGGAGCAGGTCATGTGAGGCTGTGTGCAAACTGGATTTTGTCTGTCCTCTGAGCTTCGAGTGTCAGGTCTGACTAGCATTAAGGCTATGGCCAAAATAATACTCTTTACCATTGTCTAATTAGTGTTAAAGTTTGTGTTATTTAAGCTATAACAGTCATAATGTAGCATGCATTAAATGTAATTCGTTATTTCAGCACACTTTGCTAGAAAGTGTAGATAAGCTTTTTAATTTAGAATATTTGTTGCTAGATTTCATGGCTAATAAAGAACCTTCTACTTCTGGTTTTGTTGCTAACTTGTTGCAAAGTATGGATTCTAACAGATATAATGTTATTTTTCAATGAATTTGTTCTTGTGATTGATATGTTCAGGTACCACTCAAATATATATAAAAGTAATGAAATGAAAATATATATCAGTATGTCCTATTGAAAAAAAGTTAATCCAATATTTAGGTTTGTTCTGATGCTCTTGTTTGTGTATTAAAGTGAGGGGAGCCCGAGAAACTTTGCAGAGAACACCTGCTGTTCAGTCTCTTTGATAGATTTATGACACTTTGTACTTAAACGATTTTCCCCACTCACAGTGGGAGAACAGCTGGCTTATAGCCTTTTTTTCTCTCTGATAACTGGTGCAGCATCTCAGGGGAGACGTCAATTTTCACTCACCAACATCACAACTGTTCAGCCAAAAGCTCTCGCTGAAGTGAGTCAGTCATTCTCCTTATTGACAAGCCCGGCTATCTAACTGAGCATTATGGCTCTGTTAAAGCCTGTAAATGTACTTCTGAGATTATGGAGCCGCCATAGTAAAGATGTAAAAGAAAATGAGCATCATCTCCCACAAAGGCTCCGTAAACTCCCCACGGACTGAATTAGCCTTGTTTCTATCTTCATACAGCCAGTTAGACGTGAAAAGGTTTGTCTCTTTATTGCAGTCCTGTGGCTTTTATGTTACAATAGTGTGGATCTATCCTGGTCATTCACAATAGCAGGAATTATTTGAAAGTGTTGCCATATAGGGATCCACCCTGGGTTTGCCACTCACTGTTCCCCAGGCTGTCATTGAGAAGTGTAAAATTCTCCATCATTTACATTTTAACACTTACTCAAAGACAGAGAGCCATTAAACGGCCCTCAGGAGGAGTTGCCCGTGGTTTATACTTTTATGAATCTTCCAGAAGGGTTTTTACAGGCTCTGCCTGGCTGCATGCGCACGATAGCCCCCCCGGCTACAGTACAGCATATAAAAAGGAATGGTAATTAACAGAATAAACAACATTTTACTTAGGGATGCACTGATAATAGCTTTATCTCTAGGGGAGCAGACTATATTTCAGGAGTTATTATGGAAGGGCAGGCAAGCAAATTTGGGGTCAGAAGAAGTGTCTATGGAGTAAATTTATTTGTGTTTATTTATTTTTCATGTTTGTAGCCACTATTTGCCAAATTTATGGTCAATTACTGCAAATAAAGCATGGGCAATTTAATATCACTAAATTATGCTATATTCATGCATTGACTGAATGGAGGTCGAGGTTGAAGTTCAAGGGTCAGTAGAAGCGCTAAAGCTCTGTAATGCTTTGCCTCCTTATGTTGGTCTGTCCCCCACACTGCCTGTTTAAAACACACTTCAATACCTTGTCTTTTGAATCTGCTTGAGAGTTGGCTTTTTTTCCTGTAATCGCGTCCTGTTTGTCTTAACACTTTTTACTTTTCATGTCCTGCTGTTTTTACATTGGTCTGTGTTTTGTTGAGTTTGTTCATGTTTCATTGTACGGCACTTGGGTCAACTTTTGTTGTTTTTAAATGTGCTTTATGAATACATTCGGATTGGTTTGGGATGGGAAGAAAATAGTTCAGAAGCAATCAATTGAATATTAATCATTCTGTCAATACAAAGTTGAATTTATTCATGAAACATTTGACCATTTATCAAACAAAACAGCAGAAAGTCTAGGTAAACTGACCGACAAATGTAGTTAAATGAATCTTTTGTTTTTTTCACAAGCAGACATCATAATTTATTAGATTACATGTTGATTGATCATTAAAATACTTGTCTTTTTTCATTTTTCTTTTGTGATCAATCAGTATGGGTAAGCAGAAAAAACAATTCCATGAGTTCCATTAAGCAAAACAAGGCATACATTGTGATACCGCAGTAGCAGTAATCATTGTAGTTAAATGAATCTTGAGTTAAAGTATCAGTTTATTGAAACATAATTCGCTTCAACTTCTACGTGTATTTTAAAGTTCATCTCTGCACTGTTCTGTATTTATAAAATCAACTCAGGAGATCACATGCTGTTCATGAAGATACACACATATAACACACCTAACAGAAACTGAAGCTGACTACAAACTTCAACACATTTGTGTACTCACAAAATCTGACATATCAAGTGTCACAGAGCTCTAAGTGATGTCTTTGGTGTTTTTGAACTCACTGACATGAAATCCTCTGCACCCTGACTACATTTCTCACCTCATTATTCGGTGCTACAACTCCGTGCAGAGTCCAAAGTCATTACGGCGCAGATCATCCAGGACGATGAGGTGCAGACAACCCATGCAGCACAAGCCTCTGCTGTAAGACACCCCTCACACTCCTTCCTTCAGGCAGCGTGCTTCTGATCAAGCAGCACCTCTCAAACACACTTCTCTCTTCCCTGTGTCTTGTTCTATCAGGTATTTCAAAGAATGAGACGTTCTTTACTCTGCACACCTCTGCAGAGGTTTAAAAACAGAAGACTCTGTTACAAGTGGCCAGTAGGTAAAAGACTCCTGGGATTGTTTTTTGAACAAAAAATAAGAAAGAAGAAAAAATGACTGCTGAGATGAATAGAGAAACCTACAAAGTGATGAGGTTCTGCATGTCTCTTTGGAGGAAAGCTTTTTATGCTTTGTTCTTCTGAAAAGGATAAACTGCGCCACACTTTGTCCTCTTTTCCTGAAACAAGAGTGGCTGTGTGAGCTCATTGTTCCCTTACTGTGAGGGGATAGCAGGTTGAGGGAGGGTTACAGTACAGCAGGCAAAAACACAACATTCATCCAGATTGCTGATTCTTTGTCCACATTGTCTTTTTGTTCTGGTTTTCAATAAGTATGTTACTCAATATGCTACATTCATGTAATATTCAATACTCAACTTAAACTTTAATATTCTAAACAGTTCATACATGAACATCCAAATCATAGATACCTCTAAGAAAATCCAATATATATATATATATATATATGCACTCAATAAAAGATGTATTCACAGGTCCCACAGGACCTAAGCAACAAAAACCCAATCAGGGACTCGTTCGAATCAAGATCTGCCTTTTGTTATAGTTGTTTGGTATGATTTGGGTAAGTTAAGTATGCCATATACCTTGGTTAAAGTAAAAAAATAAGCTTGACATTACATATTAGCATTTTTCGTCCTTAGCGGCGTCAACAACAATGCTACTGGTCACCAGAATAACTAGTCTAACAAGTTAAACTAATTATTAATGTTTCAATTAGTTCATAACACACTGATTAAAGGTAGCCTCTAACCTGTTACGCATCCAGCAACCACTAGCCGAAGCTGTAGCTCTGGTAAATGGCAACTGCCATAATGCTCTACTACCCAAATGTAAACCAGAACAGTAGATCACATCCCGTGTAGCGCAGAGCAGTCTGGCAGTATTTTGATATTGAATATGGAGATTATGTTGTATTTACAGTAGGTTGTGTCTGATTAAACTGGAACCAATCTACAGGAGTAATTCACAACCAGCACAGGCAGGTGGAATTTGACAATGTTTATCTGCAAATGCTCTCATTCAGTATTTAGCTGTGTTGAATATAAAATGCTCTATTTTGACTACTCGTCTAGTTTGAATTGAAATGTAAGTTTAATCAGCTTTGAAATCAGTTCAAATCAATCTTACATTTTCTGAGGAGAGGCCCTGGATCCTAGTTACTTCCGTGACTTTAAATTTGTTTAAGGTGAAATAAAACTAAATGTCACACAATGTCGGGCTGAATAAATGCAGGGAAACAAAATAGCACTTCAGTCTGATTGTTAGTTCAGACTAAGGGTGCATTCGAATTGTCCCTCCTATCTCCTTTCACTGTCCACTTTACCTTAACTGTCATGAGGTTAAGGAAAGATGTTAGGAGAATTCATAAAGGACTCAGGGAAAGGCGCATCTAAAAAACTTTCCCCTGTGCCTTTTTACCGGTGAAATAATCCTAATCACTACAAGGTTGGGATTGAAATAAAAGCAATATAGGCTACCAGGCTACAAGTAACAAAAGTGAAACCATCAGCTTCCTGTCCACTCAGAAATCAACATCAAAATAAATATGATTGTATGAAATTAATTGTTACATTAATGCAAGATATAAGCTACACATAATGTTTTAAGCATAAAAATGTACAACTGCACAAAGCATTCTTAAGTGAATGAAATACGTTAAATAAAACATCATCTGGCTAAAAATGTCTCTTATCCCTTCATCCCTTACATGATCTGTGTCACTTTACGGTCATCGTTAATGATCGTGAACGGTCGGATGCGCGACTCGCTTTAAATGTTGAGGCCGCAGTGATTTGTGGGGCAGCATATCTCATCTCCTTTGGTAAAGGACGGTCCAGTGTATCCTATGCTAAAGGAGGTTATATAGGAAGCATTGACCCACCTTTCCTTAGCTTTTAGAGAATTCGAACGACTCTTCTCATGGCCGCCACTTAAATGCTTCAGGGTCATTTCACTCAGTTGGGAACCTTCCTAAGCAAAAAAGACAATTCGAACGCACCCTAAGTGTTTTTCAAATCATGCATTACAAAGGACAGCCAAACTCTGAAATACTTCTAAGCAGAGCTGACAGTCCCTCAATCATGTGCCCCTAATTGCAGGAAGACTTCACAAAGACGGGATTCCTAGAGGCGCCTTTTAAGAGTTGTAACTTTTAATTTGCTGGGACACTGGCGAGAAACATGTGTTGGCACTAAAAAGGGGGCACATGGTCCACACTAACTGAAGCTGGCATGCCAGAGCCAATCACTTTGACTGGTGGAAGAGATGCTTGCAGAGATCAG
Organism: Labrus mixtus; assembly: GCF_963584025.1. Classification (NCBI taxonomy): domain Eukaryota; kingdom Metazoa; phylum Chordata; class Actinopteri; order Labriformes; family Labridae; genus Labrus; species Labrus mixtus. The sequence goes on along the minus strand of NC_083618.1, from coordinate 16,510,150 downwards.
GTCGCCACTGCTACTACACCACAGAGGCACAGACACAGATTTACCAATAAAATGACTCCAGAGGCATGTGTAACACCAAATTCAATCAGTAAAATATAGATTTCAGGGGTAATTCCAGTGCTGGATCAAACCCCACTGTTGGACAACTACTAGATGGATGATTAATGAGACCTCCTACTACACTGAAGCAGCACCCTCGAGGGATGAAAAATGGTGCCGATGCAGAGCTGCCAAAAACATGAGTTCCTCAACCAACCACTTGCGGCTGGCTCCAAAAGTGATCTGATTGCCATTTGGCCTCATGAAAAAATGATCAACTTCACCGCATATTTACTGGCAGATTACAGCCTGATTAAGATAAAAATTTGGTATCTATCATTTGTTACTTAGACTTTACCCGGAATTTCTCCTGCCAGCCCCCTAGTATTTTTACTCAAGCAAATCCGAATGAGCTGATGTGAGAACACAGCAGGATATTATCCGGAGAATTCAGCTCGAGACAGAGCAAAGACTGTGTGCACAAGCTTGTTTGGCATTGGCAAAGTAGAAAGTTGCTCTACTTAACTTACTTTAATGAACTTTTCATGCTTGTCAAGCTGGATAAAAAGTAAACACAAGCACCAGCCGAGCAACCGGGGAGACTAACGTTGCATTTTCTGAAAACGGAACAAACATGGGATTTTGTAGTGACTTACCCTGCTGTCAAGCTCCCTTCCCAGGCGTGCTGCATCATCACTGTGGTGCTCCCGTGCCGCGCCATATCGCTATTGCAAAGCTTGCAACTAACTAGTTTTTATGCATTGTGAAGTGCTCCCACACTTTAGAAGATTTCGGTTGAACCGTTCTCTCCGAAATACCAGCTCCGCTCTCTCACGCTCTAGCTCCGCCACGCTGTGCTGTCGGCATGTAAACAGTTCGGCGTGCACTTCACCACAGTCTGTGACAAAGGGAGTAACGCATTAATCGCGCGACACAACGAATTGATAATGAAATTCGTTGCCAACACTTTTATTTATCGATTTTATCGATTCGTTGTTGCAGCACTAATTGATATAAAGGCAAAAATTCATTCAAGCATCGTATAGCAGACTCTGTTACTTCGGGCCGCTTCCACGTCGTCATGTCTTACCTCAGGAGACCCCCAGAAAGAACAAATTCTGCAAGTAATTTGCAATTACAAACACATTTCTGAGGAAACTGTATTTAACCTAGATAAACTATTTCTCAACAAAAAAGGGGCCCAAATCATTCATTCTTATCTAATGTCACTCCAGTGTTTAGGAAAGGGAGTCACTTAGCCACAAACATGTTCTAGTAACGACTTGTTCTTGAACATGTCTGAATTGTCTGTAACGTGTGAGGCTGGGAAAGAAAAGTGCGTTGACAACTGATCCTGTTTCTTTTGGTGGTGAGTAAATTACTAGAACAATTCAGTGGCACGCTCAGGGTTTAGCCTTTTTCTGAATGGCAACACCGATTCAGACTGAATCAGCAAAGTCTGCTTTGAGGGCAGAGTACTTCTTATTTGAAAAAGAAACTTGAAATAGTGTCCTACAGTTCTGCTTTCTTAGTGTTGCTCACAGAGACTTTTTATTCTTGGGCAGAGCGGCTTCATGAGCACACAAATGATATTTAATGAACCATAAAGTCTAATTCAGTTAACAGTGTTTTTCTCAGATGAGCACTTAGGGAAACTGAAATAGAGCTCAAAATAGTTTACTCCATTATCATCAAATTTCCAAATGATGAAAATACACTAGGTGTAAAGCAATACTCAGCGTAATGGGTCAATGCTGATGCTCTAATTGCAGAGGCAATATCTTAAAAGCTGCAGAAGTCTCTGATTAAAAATCAATACATATCACTTCCATCAAATATCCTATCCAGCATACATTTTTCAGAGCATCTTGAGTAAAGCTGAATGAAGCTGTAGGCAAAAGAACTTTGTGTGAGAAGCATGTGGGAGTAGCTTCCTTTTTAAGGTTAATTCAATAGTCTTACTACATGTTGTAGCTGCTTCTACTTATTTATTTGACCTTACTTGCTTATCTGCTATTTTAAACTTTATCTACCAACTGTGTTAATCATAAAAGACAACCCAATTCAGTCACTGACTGACTGACTGACTGACTGACTGACTGACTGACTGACTCCATCACTCATTCACCCACGGCTGAAACATAAAGGCCTACTTGAATATAAATAAAGAGTCTTTACTTTGTGATGCATAGACAGTGCTTCTTGTTAACTATTCTTTTCAGAGGCTTGAGAAGAAAAGACATGCAAACTTGAAAGAGTTTCATCACATTGTGGTCTTTTTCAACCAACAAATTCAAAATATTCACAATTTTCTATCAACTTTTCCTGAATTAATTGGTCTGGTACATCAAAAATACTTACTTAAGGATCTACATTTATTTTTGTATCCTTTTCTTTTCCATCCCAGTGTGAATACAAATTTATTTCATTGAATATCATTAAATCAGCCAAAAAACAGAATCTGTTTTTTGGCTGATTTAATGAAGAAATAATAAAGTAAAATAGTACATAGTCGGACATGCCTATGGAATACCACACGTACTTTTGCATAAACCAACGTATTCTTTTCCAGTTACTTAAAAAGATATTTTGAAGAGAAACTCTCAAATGCAATTTCCAAATGCAGTCCATGAAACTCAAGAGAGGGAGGACTGCCAAGGAAAGGGAACATTTGAAGAAATTGTGTGATCTCTAAGAAACTCCTCGAGTCTTAAAATTACTGATGGGGGCTTTCATAGAATGTAAGATCATCGATAGAACACCAAGAAAACAAAGGTAGAAAAAGGTGGAAAGCATTCCCTCTCCAATGGACAGAGAGCTAGCAGAGTAGTATGGATGGTCGTGTCAATACAAGTGGCTTTGTGTTTTATGGCCATAACAGCTCCCCATCCATCCTTGGTTTACAGGTTATTGATCACAGCAGACTCAACATCATGTGAATTCTATTTGTGCCCTTGGCCATGATGCACCGTAAAAGCATAACTGCCCATTAAATCTTTTTCTCAGACCTCAGTGGGATTCTTACTGGCCTTTACAGATGCAAATCCTCAAAGCATTAAAGTTTTTTTGTTAGCAAACCTTTAGTGTGCTGCCTGTTTTTGTGGGGAAATGGCTGTTGTAGCACCTGTTTAAGGCTTTCAGACTTAATTAAAAGAAGGAAACAGGTAACAAGCAGAATTTGCTGTCAGTATATGCTGAAATGAAAAAACTGAAGTTGTGATCACGCAGAATACAGTCCTAGTATATTCTGAAAAGGCAATGGAAATGTTCAAAATACAATAATAGTGTGGTACAGAAATGATCAAACAATGTCTTTAACCCAGCTTTTCATACTGGTGTGATGGAATTTGTTAAACTCACATTTTTGGAAACTATGAACATGTTCAATGAGGATGTTTTTTATTCAGCAACCTGATAGAATACAATACAAAAAAGTCTGCCTGGGATGGGGGTCAAAATACACATAAAGGAGAACAAGGCCAGAGTCCTCTTTCGAGAATGAAAGACAGCAATTAATTTTCTATATCAACTATGAATTTAAGAAAGTGAAAACTATCAGCACAATATATGTTTATAAGACTCTTCATGTCAGGACTCAAAGTAAGGTAATGGAGTGGGAACCACCACTTTAGTGAAAAGAGTGCTTTAGCAGAGCAGATTCCCCTGCTTACAAACAAAGCTCAGATTAATCAAATTACCACAACTGAGTGGGACACAGTGAATGTTGGGGCCCCAGGGCGCCCAGGCCCAGGTGCAGCTGCCTACTTTGCTGAATTTGTCCAACCTGTGTCCCATTTGTAACCACCTTTTTTATAACACTGACTATTTTTTAACAAGTCAAAGAGATTTACAAGATATTTTTTTGTCCTGCAATCATATGCCTTTCCGTATCTTCACTGAAGTATGAACTGTTTTAAATATGCTCATGTAAAGCACTTTGAATTCCCCGAACTTCCATTAACTTACCATCTGTACTACATGTGCAGTACTCAAAGCAGCCAGCTGTGTTGTAAATGATCATATTGGATGTTCACAGAGCATTCTCAGACTGTACAGAGAATTAAAAAATATGCTATCGGGGATTTGAAAGGGGCCATGAGGACTTCACAGCCTGTAAGAACAGCTGTATAATGCCTTCTGCGGCTTTCGAGGAGCTTTTGTTGAGTCTTACAAAATAGCCCTGATGATGTCATCAGGATTATGTTAGCATGGGCTCGAGACAACAGTTTGTCAACAGAAAAAAATAAAAACTGCATTACGAACTGAGGGAGGGGAAACAGTCATGGCGGTTGTTTGGCAGGCATGGAGGGTCCAATCAATCAATCAATCAATCTTTATTTGTATAGTGCCAATTCTTAACAAATGTTATCTTAAGACACTTCATCGAAAGAGCAGGTCTAGACCATACTCTTTATCATGTCATTTACAAAGACCCAACATTAATCCAACATGATCACAGCGCTAAAGAAAGAGTATTGTTGTGGAAAGGATAGGATCTTGTTTGTATTTTCAGCTTAACCCATTTCTAAGATGTAAAGTAAGGAAATCTTGGCTTCTATTGAACCACTATCGTCATTATTCTTTTAGTCTCCCTTAAATCATAACTGTGTAGCACTAAATAGCTGTTGTAACCCTTTAACACTAATAAACTCTATACTGTGTAAGTGGGGCAATGTTATAAATAAAGGTCTTATGAGCACTAATAACATTAAAAACATAGGGTAAAAGAAACAACAGTGCCAGCATCTGCAGTGTTGGTGAAAGCATGGCTGTTTGTCTTCAGCGCTGTAAACTTCAACTTGTGTTCAATAAAATTGCTCCCACACATACTTAAGTTTTAATTACAGTGAAAATAAAAGGACGTATTGTTTTTAGTACCAGAGGGAACGCTATGGACCAAGGTCAGGGTCAGACAACAATGTCTGCATCCGCTCCCTCTGCTTTACACTGTCTCTCTTGAGAACAAACATCGACACATAATTAATCACTGCATCGTTTTTTTTGTGAAGAAAGTGAAGAAACACTAATTTTCTCTGAATTTCTATTCCTCTCCCTCCTCTCTCCGCTGTCCCTGTTGCTAACAGAGAACAACAATGTTGTTATGAAGATCAGTTGCCGGCACCGGAGCACGGTTGCAGATTCAGCAACAACACACATCCGTTCACCAATAAATCATAACACACACACACAAACACACACATCACGGCGTTGGCTTGGGCCTTCACCTGATGAAAAATACCCCGCCGGATATGCAGGAACATTACATATACTGTTCTGTATGTGCATACATGCATGCCATTAACATCTGCCAGCGTGACATCCTTTACAAACCAAACAACCTGCATTGGAGGCAAACAGATTTCCCCTACATCTGCAGGCATCATCGTAATGCCACGCAATGCCAGGCAGCCAGATGGCAGCGGAACAGAACAGATCAGGTTCTGAACTGTAGCTCCTTCCTGACTTGCTTCAAATGGTTACAGAGAGGCTCATGGGAGATCGTGCAGGCAGCAGGGGCCAGGCAGGCTTCTCTTGAGGTGAGGAGGAGGAGACCACCTGTGTCAGCAAGGGTGAACGGAGGCAGTGGGATAGTGTGTGTGTGTGTGTGTGTGGGTGTGTGTGTGGGTGTGTGTTCATTATATAAGAGAGAGAGAGGGAGGTGATGAATGAAGAGAACTTACAGTATGCAGGAGTACAGCCAAAAAAAAAGGAAATGACATTCTTTCCTCTTATTATGCAGAGGACAGCAACACATTAATGGGGGAATTTAAATGATGTTTTACGCTTTGGATGTGCAGCATGTTTTTGGGCATACTTCATCTCATGAGGTAAACACACAAGGGGGTATCTACTGCATTAGGAAGTTTTGAATAAATTCCTTGAACAGGAAACTATTTGATGTTCAGTCCGAGGGGGACTCATGGTTCAGAGACCATGGAGGTTTATAATGTTGTCAAGTGTGCAGGAGGTGCACTTTTTGAGTATACATAGAAGGAAACATTTGTATGCCACACGCACACATATTTACACACATATTTACACACATGCACATAGCGAATGCTTCATTAAACTGCATCTATCCTCCCAAATGTGCCTCGCTGGAACCCAGGAGGGAGGAATACAGACAGAGATGAAGACCAATGCATTTCTGTGGCAGTTCAGCTTATCGCAGAGATAAGATTGAGGCCCTTCAGGGAGATGAGAACAGAGAATGAAAGATGGAGGGAGATGGGTAGAGAGAAGAGAGGCAGTTCAGCAGAAAGTGACGGGACGGATGTTGATGCAGAAAGAGAGACAAGAGGAGGAGGGAAAGACAAGAATAGAGACAGACGGGGAAAGGATAAGAGAGAGAGAGAGAGACAGATTCGAGGATATACAAAATATCGGGCTGGATTGGCTTCAGGTCAGTCTCTCGCTCTCTTTCTATCCATCTCTGTTCCTTTATTTGGTGGTTATAAATGGGCAGATTAGGACTGTGCTCCACAAATGTAAATCAGCTGGTGGGGAGATCAAACCGTTTTAGCTGATACTGCCCTTCGGTCTTCATACTTTCTTCCTATCAGAATAGAAATAGTTACAGTTCTCCCTCGGTAAACCCTGGGAGAATAAAAAGTAGAGTTTGCCCGAGCCCCAAGAGCTCGTACAGCATCTGCTTAACTTTCTCCCTCTCATCCAGAGCTAAGCTGTGACCTCAGATCTGAAAGAATATAGCTGGAATTCACATACTAAAGGACATTATGCAGTACTTGTCGACAGTGAATATCTTACTTTCACTTAAAAACATTTCTTTACAGCACAGTGTAGATAGTCGGGCTTGGAATTGAATACCTAGCAGGGTACTATACCTGTACCCTGTACTAAGGGCTTAACTTAAAGGCACTTAAAGGAGATTTGTGTGTGACTTTCCTTGCTAAAATGTACATTTTTGTAATTTTGTGTGTTCATCTTAAGCATATTATCATGCAGGGTTTTCACAATACTCTGATATCATACTGGTAAATATCAAACTATATCGATACTGAGGCAAAAAAACAAAACTTTAAAATCCTTTCAATTCTAGCCACTCAGTGTTGGGTTTTTTTTATTACCAAAATTGCAGGCAAATTGCTGAACAATGTCTATATTTCCCAAATACAATGGCAAAGTATTTGTGCAAGTTAATCTGTGCTCTCTCTGTTTCACCCGCTGCAGAATTTGGTTTAAAATAATGACTGAAGACCTGTATTTTTTTAAAGTAGGTTTTAAAACTTTTTTTTTCTATCGGCCATTAAAATACGGCGATTGATTCTTTATAAAACACGTGGTACTGTATTGAAGAGTAACAAAATGTTGAACTTTTTTACAACTACTATGACGTTAAGATTTGCTATTTTGCGATTAAGTTTCAATCAATCAAAAATGAATTTGTAAAGCATGTATCAAACTAATCAATGGCATTCAAAGTGCTAAAAAGGGTTATATGCATTATATCCAAATTGAGTTTTAGAGAAAACTTGATATTAATCAATGTATAAAGCATGTTAGTATAACTGTAAGGGTAAGCAAGAGCCGGAGTTCTACTGGGGGCCACTAATAGCAAAATAGATGTTTGTTGGGGAGCATTTGAAATTACGGCATCTATTACACGGCATGTTATGTTACGTCTCGTTCACGTCTTTGTGATCTGTTGGTGAGGCCTGAGGCTATCATTTCAGCAAAAGCTATTTTGTTGAACACTAAAGGATCAAATGGAGAAGTGTTCAATGATTTACAGTGAAAACTGTCCATCAACTGATTATGGAGGATATGGATCTTTCTAAACTCTGCACTGTCAGTCTACAGTCCAAGTGTGGAAAACAGCTGGAGGTGACAAAAGGAAAACCATTAACACTAACACGCTAAATGGGAGCTGTCATTCTAGACTATAACAAAATATGTTCAATGTCATTTTCTGATATAAAGTGAAAGACGGTATTTATGTATGTACATTTTTGGGAAGAATTGGGCAAAATGGTAAAACCATTTATGTTGTAGAGGTTTTTAGCTTTTCTTATTTTTTAATGTATGTGAGTTTGTGTGTGTTTCTGTTTTCGTGAGAGGCAGTGTTTCTAAATGACTGGGTACAGATTTACACTGTAATGCTCCAGAGTGCAACCATCTGAGACTCAACATCCCAAGACACCGCAGCCATGGCATTTTAAGGAGAAACACCTTAAAGGGAACAGACGTTCGAGCGGAAAAGATGATGCAAATCACATTGGTGAGGTCTCCGAGGTTACAGTCTTTGTGTGTACAAAGAGGGCCTGAAAGTTGAAGATACACTGGAGGGTGTCTGACAATAACAAAAATTTCAAGCAGAAAAGATGACATCCCTGTTGCATCCACTGAGTTATATTTTCACTTAATTACAGAGCTGCTCCACCGGGCACCAAAGACCGGTGAGGCTGTGCTGCCATTGTGATGAATAAAAGATGTTTGGCCGACTATTAAGTTGCATTGCCCGCAATTTAACCAGACAGCCACATTTGTTTTCAGAATCAGCTCAGTACAAGCACTGAGCAAAAAAAAACTACAGCACATAGCTTCCATATTGAACTTATATTTGTGTGTATAAATATTAGTCAAGCACCAGGTATTGGTTTATTCTTATTTGGTTTGGTTTATGCTTTATTCTTTTTATTTTTTGGTAACACTTATAGGCTCTCTAGCATTGTGTCAAAGTAACAGTTCAGTTTTGTACTCCTAAGTTAGCAGTAGTCCAAGTTCATTCATGAAACGTACATCTGCATGTTTACTCACAACCTAGACCAAATCAGTGAAATATGACGAACACTGCTATTGCTCAAAATGTCAGACTCTTAGCCAGTAAAGAGACTCCTAAAAAAACACACACAAAAACAAATCTGCAAAAGAGACCAAGGCCTGTTTCCAAATTACCTGGATTTGTCGTCCTTGTTTTCTTCACTTCAACAACAAATCTGGTTTGAAAAGAGGCAAGCCATGAGGGAAAATATAATCATCTTTCTACAGTGACAACATGAAGTCTAAATGTCAAATCTGACGAGCATCTATTGTTCATTTTGATTTGGCTGAAGAGGTAGCAAATGTTGAAAATACAGTTGTACTCATAATGCATTTGTTCTATTAACTATAGTTCAGTTTTAATCTAAGCAGCTTGGTTCAATATTCAGTGTAGCACAAGGAGGCATACTTATAATATTTCGACATCATGTAGTTCTTGGGTTTCATTGGTTTTATTTTTTCCTCGGGTGCTGTCAATTCCCTGCTGTCATGTCTTTATCTGCAACCTAACACTATTTGTTAAAGAATGGCGGTACATTCTCCAATCCATTTTCACACGCCAAGTACAGCTGTCTTCCATTCACTGCTTTAGACAGGTGATTTCCCATCATACACTATTTATTCAGTCATCTGTGTTCTGTTATTTATCTGATGGGTCCAAAAAGAAAAAGAGGAAGAAGAAGAAAAAAAATGAACCTTAACCTTTCTTGTTCTGCCGGACGCTTTGATGAATGGGCAACCTTTCACAATAACCAAGGATAGTTGAGAGTCATGTGAGACCAGTCAAAAAACCTCATTGCTTATTTATTGTATACTGTACATTATTCATAGAATTCAGGTTTTGCAGGCATTCCGCAGATATATGAGGTACTTTTGTATTGCACAGGCTGTAGCTGTGCTATCATTTCCAACACAAGCTCGTAGATCACCCAGCACACTGCATGTTAACTGTAGACAGTGTACTGGTGAACTGTATGTCCTATGTATTAAGGATGGGTACGAGTACTCGCCGTTGACCCCATTATTCGAGTAACATTTTGTTACTCACGTACCTGTGCAAGCGTTGCTTTTGGCTACAAAACTTGAACTCATACAGCGTTACATGTGTGCCCAGCTTTTTGTTTTCGCCTAAGTGAATATACTAGGTAGGAAAATAATTAACGGGATAAAAAAAGAAAAATGGCTTCAGCTTTAGTACACACCGAGCCAGATTTCAGCAAAAACAACTGTTTTACGGCAGCTACGGCAACTCTCTAGGAATATATTATTACACCGAAAGCAAAAGCACAACAAAAACAGAACCGTCTGCTACACCTGCAACATGTCAGTCAAGAAAAGTGATGTCTGGAAGTACTTCGACAAGAACGATGAAGTTAATGTGCAGTGCAAGTTATGTGGCGTTAAACTTGCATACCATAGAAATACTAGTTCGATGCTTAACCACATGCGCTTAAAGCATAAGGAGAAAACAGCGGAGACAGAAAACAGGCAGTCTCGCATCACGTCATTTGCTAGCCCTGTTAGCACATGTCGTTAGCGACATCGTTGAAATTGAAATTGCTTTCTGTTATTGGTTGTTTATTTATATTTATGTTTAAATATTGGATGTTTATGTCATTTTACAGGCATAAAGTCTACAATTCTGGTCCGGGAGGTCCGTGGCCGATGGACCCTTTTTTTGTTTAAGGTTAACAAATAATAATAATAATCTGTGGGTACTCGAGTACTCGTTCATTAGGTAATTCGAGTAATCGAGTACAGGGATTACTGTAAATTCCCATCCCTACTATTTACATTATCTATACTGTTTTCTACTGCTGATGTACTTTTGGGTTGAATCAAGTAATCCTGTTTTGCAGAAATATAATTTTGCTAACAGGCCTGTTTCTGTATTTACTGTGTTGTGTGTGTTCATTAAGTGTTTTCTTTTTCTGCTGCAATCTAAAACATAATACATCAAAAAATAATAATATTAATAAAATTAAATAAATCAGGTGTATCGGCATTAGCAGTGGAGGTTTTTTAGCCCATATTAGACAATAATAATGCAATGAACTTTATTAATTTTCCCATCTTATAAATTGACCTCCTTTCTATGATGTTGAATGCAATAAGTAGCCAATGCAGTTCATTATGTGTTCATTTACTAACATTAACAAAATTTTACTTTTAACAATAATTTTTTCAAGTAAATAATGTAAAAAATAAAAAAAATTCAGAACATCCATATTGTAATTTTTTGCTATTGATTTTTCACACATGCTCATAATGAACATCAGTTTTTCTCAATACAAAAGTCCAAACTGATGCTCACATATCCCACAGTTCAATTCCCTGTCTTGTGTATATGTGTCAGCTACATTTACGCAAATGTCTCACTGCAGATTCACTGCATTCAAAGAAAAAAATATGCCTTATGGGAACCCTTACCTCACCCAACTCCTACATACTTTTCAATAATAAATCACCCCTCCCTCTCTGAACCTCTCCCATGGGTTGAGGGGCTGATGTATGGGAGCCCAAAGGGGACATACAGGAGGCATTAGCTTTGCTCCAGTCTGCATAAATGGGAATTGAGTGATGGTGAACACTGTCGACATCCTTTGACATGTTAGACAGAAACAAAACAAGGCATTGGCATTTTCACCATTTCAGCCATTGTTTAAGCACACTGAGTGGATGCATGTTGACACAAATGACAGGGCAGGAACAAAAAATAACACCCTATGAGATCATATCTTCCTAAACTTTGGGCAGGCAGTGAAATGTTTTTGTAATCACTCATCAGGCCTCCTTGGTATTGAATTTATGTTACAGCGAGCCTGCTTTGCATAGTGAAGGCCAATTAATCCAACTAGGCTGTGTCCCCTCTGAGCGCTAATACAATTAATGGGATTGTGGCTAAAGCTAGTTGGATGTGGATGACCGTAGTGTTGCTTGGGAGTAAAGGCAGTGACAGAAAAAGGAAAGGGGCGTTAAAACACCTCAAAGACCATCTTACAGATGTTCGAAAATAGTTTTTCCATCCTGATACCAATACTAACACCTAGACTGGAATATCAGCAGAATTAAGAACCCCTACTACAGAGTAAATAAAATAAGTTATACATGATATGGATGAAAAAACAGCGATTGCTGACATTTAGCTAACTTTGAAAAAAAGTCAGCCTTACACTCTCTAGCATACCTGAAACCAGTTGAATTTTGGGGTGTTTATTGGTTATGGTGTTAGAAATAGACTGCATAACAAGTGATGCAAAGGAGCTTGAAACGTGAGACCAAGAGATTTAAAGCTCCCCTGTGCTGACAGGCTTCAGTACAGGTCATAAACCAAAATTTAAAATTAAAATATACGTCAAATAGATGTTTCTCAAACATGGTTTCTGTCATCACGGTGGGTTGTTATCATACTGATTTTAGTTTTAATTAGTTATTTGATGCAAATACAGCACATTTAATGTCCGCATGACAGCTCTATTGACAAATGTGCCTCCTGCGCAGTTTAGAACAGGAACAGCAAGAGGAAACTTAAACACTAACACAAGAGTCATTCAATTTTCCATAACAATGAGTGTCTTTCGAACCAGTACAAGAATCTGTTTGGCTGTAGACTGCACTAACCCGAGAGATCGTATCGGTAAGTTAAATGTGAGCTTTGGTTAACAGAACCTGGTACCTAAACCAATAATGAGAGTTGTATTAGAACAACTATAGCTTACTTTTAACAGTATAAAAATGTCACCTTGTAATTCACAATCAAAGCAGAGAGTAAATATTTCACTTAAGAGTTTGTCCATCAAATGATGGCTTGATAAACAAACCCAAGGACTTCATTTTAATACAGAATATTGTGTTGAGTAGTTGTGAAGCTGTTTTGTGATTCAACCCTCTCTGTCTCCACTCCTTTTTCAATCAAAAACAAATTAGCTGCCAGCTCACTTCAGATAAGTGTAAAGAACAAGTACAAAAAAACTATGCTTGGCATCATTAAAGTTGTTGTGATGTCTGCTAGAATATGAACATAAGCTCAAGGATTGTTCCCAGTCCTCATTTTGAAACGTACAGTGTGACGAACCCTCACTACCTTACAATGACACATGACCTGAAACTGGACAATATTCTGGTCATGTGTGGTCATTGCAGCTACAAACACAGTCCTCAGTAAACTCCATCCCACAGAGGCCACTGCCCTCAGAACTGCAAAGCGGCTCAAAGTGTTTCACAAATCCAGAGACAAAAGGCAAGCAAGAGTGAGCAATTTAGTGCTAGCTGCTTTGTGAAGGGCCTCGCAGCCCACACAGCACCATTCAGGGGACTAAAACACAGGCCAGGATTACGTTTATCAAGCATCAACTGTTTGGTCACACAGACAAAGGCTTATTGCTGTGGGACAACTTTAATGGCCTGTGGCTAAGTGCAAAGAGCGCCTCTTATAACAGAGAAAGAGGGTGAGTGAGGGGCGAGAAAGGGAGGGGGCCTCAGCAGTACTATCTCTAGTTTTCGATAATGATGAGAGCAAATGAAGGGACGAGGCGGTTAGGGTTTGTTTGAGCAGTATTATCTCTTTGGACCATAATGAAACATGAACCACAGAGCGAGAGACTGAACAATGGCAATCCCTCATCATCCAGAGGTCTATGTGAATTTCAGCAGCTAATAATAGCTGGATGGATGAAAAGTCTGCTGAAGGCTTGCCTTGAAGTATTTGGAAAATGTTGTAATGGAATTCCAATCTGTCAATAACACACTGTCAAAAGAGCAGAAGGTGCTGTTACAGTTGGCTTGGCGTGCATCCATGAAGGAAGGTGTAAACTCTCTTGACCTTGGAAAACAGGTGTGACCACACTGCTATGCTGCCACTTCTTTGGCCAAATGCTTAAATCTGATGTGCAAATTTACACAAATGCAAATCTATCTCCTTTGTGCTTGTTTTCTAAGCTTCTATTTTCACTCTGATTTCTTTATTTTTTTCTTAAAGAAGATTTCAAGTTCATAACCCACCTAAATGTTTGAACATTTGGCCACCCTTTTCTATCTGTAATTATTATAACATTACACTCAGAGTTCTGGAGAGGCAGCAATATCGCTAAAAAAGACCTCAGATGGTCCAAGTATTATGAGTCAGCAGACAGAAGGTAAACAACCCTCTGACTGGCCAAATGTAATCAAAAGACCAAGCAAAGATAAATGGCAAAAGTATTTCCACAACTGGCCATTACATTTTTACAAAATGACTTCTGGTTCAACTTTGGCCAATTGTACTTTCTGAAACTGTACATACAGTATTCCTCTGAAACAAAGACTAATATCAGACAAGTGCAAAGGGAAAGGCTGAAATATTGAGAGATGCATCTCTCTGTTATTTAGTTAAGAGCTATAGAACATAATTAATAACTCTGTTACCATCTTCATATCAGATTGTGCTCAACTAAGCCAATTAGCTCAGTTTGGCAAAGGGACAAGAAAGGGGGAAATAGCTAGCTATAAAATCCAATGATTAACACATCTAAGGCTCACTCATTGACATTGAGTATCTGTTTAGTTTAAAGAGCACAGATTGCCAAGTTTGAGCACCAAAAATGGGATTATGTGCCACATTTTGTGAGGCGGCTGTGGCTCAGTGGTAGAATCGGTCATCTCTCAACCAGAAGGTGGGGGGGGGGGGGTTATCCAGATAAAATAATGACTCGTTTATAACCTGTATGATTATGGGAACACTTGTGCTTTTGCCCTGCAGACTTCATTGTTTCAATGTTTTAGATACGAGCCATTACCTTGGTAAGAGCACTCTTATCGTAAGGCCAAAGCTGCTAACATAATTCGCAAATTGTACCAGAATTAGCCTCTAGAGAAGCTAAGGAACTGTACTTCTCGTGTTCTCTTATCAATAATTTTTCGCTGAGCTACTTGATCTAAAATCCCTTTCTTTTCTTGCTCTGTCTTTCGGGTTGAGAGAGAGAACCATATTTCTAGTTAGACCAATTCTCCTTTATCCAATTCCAAATTACACCACTTAATCTGCTCCACTCTGCCTACAGTACTTTAGCTCATTTCAAGGAATACCTTTATCCGACATCAACATTACACAGAGCTCACCTACATATTCCCAGAACCACTGATACACTCTCACAAATCCATCAGATATCATCGCTTTGCCTGAAATCCATTCAAGAACTACATTTTTATGATAATCCTTTTCTTCCTACTTTCTTTCCTGTTGTTCTTATTTCTATAATCCTCAGATATCTATCTGTTTCTCTTTCAGTGTCTTTTCTCGTTTTTCCTCTCCTTTTTAAGAGTCTTCTTTACTTCCTCATCAGGTTCCTCTCAGCCTTAAAACGCCTGCCCTCAGACCTCCATCTGAGTTAGAACTGTATGGAATATGAGTGTAAGTTATTTGGCACCACTTACTACTAAATCTGTCCCACTTGTACTTCCCCTCTCTTTCTTTAATGCTACTTGTGTAATTATGAGGCATATAAAACATCCCATTATAACTGCAGGACTAAACACTCATCTCCTCGCAGATCTACAGTAGAAGGGTTGATTATATGACGCAAAGTGCTGAGAAAAATTAAACCCACCATTAGCTGCATTGTGCCATCTGCGTTATTGCAGGGTGCACACATGGTAATGTAGTTAATTCCAGCCTGATTTTTCTAAGGAGGGATCGCATTGCTGAGTTTGCTCCAGTCATAGTGAAGCATAATTATTGTCAAGGAGGTGTGTAGTACTTAATCGAATGACAGACAGACTAACTGAACTACTTGGAGATGTTGTGTAAACAGCTGTTGGTACATTGAAATGTGTGTTTATGTTTCTGTTCTCTAGGTCCAGTTTTTAAAATGGCATGCAGTGGACCAAAGCCTTCTCTACCGTCTCCAAATCCAAGCCATTACCCTGTATATTGATATTCCAATATCGCCAAGAGTTCATATTTCAAGGCTTCTCTTCTCTTGCATCTCAGTTCTTTGCACTGATATGACACTCTTAACTTGCAAAAATGAGAAAAATATAACACAACATAGCACATCATAAGTCACAACACAATGCAGAGCTGTACACCCAACAGTTCCACATACAAGCAGTCAAAGGGAAGGAGGTCGATCAGTGAGTTTTCCATTTTGCGTTTGTTCTCAACGTGGCAGACTTTCCTGTAGAGTCTGTGGCACCTGAATACTAAAAAGAGAGCAAGGCTGCGATGTGAAGAAGGCATTCGGGTCTCAATCACCTCCCCAGAGACACTAGGTGCCTCGGCAAACGAGGGAAGAAACGGAGACTTAGACTTTATTCATTGATACCGCCCACCGAGGTAAAGAGTTTCAAATGGGTGGAATTACAGGATCAATAGTGTGATTAGCAGAGGCCTTGTAGCTATACCGTGTTGTGGGCAATCCATTGCATCAAGCTAAGCCCAAGGGACAGGGGAGGGTGTTACTCCTTCCAAGTATGTAGGCCTCAGGAGGCAGAGAAAGAACTGAATCAAGTCTATAGCCAAGGCCAGATGTAGTAAGCCTTTTATATAGATAATAAATATGTTTGATAAATTTGCACACTAACAAATCCTCTTTTTAACATGAATCTCTGCAGACACTTGGAAGTAGAAAAAATACTAGTACATTAATAAATCAGGATATTTTCTGGTATTCTTTGATATAGGTAAACAGCACTGGTGGCGCCTGAGACATTTATTTCTATGGCAGTAAAATAAAAAGTATCAGTATTATACTGTAAAGAGAATAAGACAAAGAAGGCAGACTGCATTCAAAATTGTGAGTTGTTTGAATGTTGAATGTGTATTTGTTCTCTAAGGGATCTGTCAGTTTTGTTCTACTTTTCTGTCTCAAAAAGGCAAATGCAAGAGTAAGTTCCAAATAAAATGAACCGCACTATGATTCACCTCTCATATAATATTAGATGGGGTACATCAAGAGCTTGTAGAGCATCATTTATATACCACAACTGCACCGTCATAAAACCAAACGCTGATAGCATTAGTCAGAGTTCTGTGTAGTTTGCGGAAAGAACTTGTCGCTTATTGCATATCATGTCAACAAGAGAAAAACAAAAACTGAAATAGTAACATATTTCATGTTTCAGAATGACCTCAGGCTGCTATAAAAGTAACTGTCCTCAATATCCAGCTGTGTACATTTGTTTCTGTTCTCTGTGCTATTGAGAAATGTCAATTGTCATATTGCTTCCATCCTGGTTGACAATGCAAGGATAGTCCTTCAAATGAAGACAGCTAAATGAAATCATAGCTACATTCAAGGCCTGCATGAAATTAGAAAAATATGCAATGTCCAATAACATTGTTTAATATTGTGATAACTAAGTGTGATTAATTTTCTTTTTTAATGATGAGTGCATACTAACTCTAACTCACATGTCTGTTTGCCGTTTTTCATGTTCTACACAGAACTTGAATTGCAACATGTTCTCTGAATCCAAAATCAATCCAAAAGGCTATATTTTTCACAGCAAAATCATTTCCAATTAATCCGAGGGTAGCTGATAGCTAGCCTGAGCTTTATCTGACTACATCAGAATGATGCAAAAGCATGGTCATTTTAACCAGGCTTACAACCAATGGGGGGGGAAACACACCATTGAGTGAGAAAGCATTGCTTGTTTACCTTAAATAATTTTTCTCATTTGTCATAAATTTAGACTTCAGCAATGTTTTATTGCAAATGGTCAATAGTGAAATTAAGATTCATTACCCAGCCCTACTGCATTCATTCCAATGAAAGCCAATCAGCAGTACACTGTAAAAGCCCTGCTTTGAGCAAGCCACAGCTCAAATCAAATGTCCTTCTTCACAAACAAACAATGATGAATGTTTTTTTAAACATCAGCAAGTAGGCTAAATAGCTTATTAGCTGCTCCACTATAGCACATCGAACAGCTTTTAAGTCTTACCCGTATATTTCCTCATTATAGACACTGGTGTGGTCCAAAAACTTCAAGTAGGCTTTTTTAAGAACCGATTTCCAGATGGTTGAATGCCTACAAAAGAAAATACACATTTTTTAAGTAGCGAAAACCTTGGGCTGAAGAGCAGCATCAAAAACACATCAGACTATGACTTTGAAAACTGCTTCTCTTTTGTAACCTTAACCACTTATTCGTTGGCTAAAGGCTGGCTAAAAATGATAAAGGCTTCCTGACCTTAAAGGAAAAGTGTGGATTTCTAAACAGTTATGCGGTAAATGTAGTCAGTTAAAGTAAATCTTAAACATTGTCAGTGTGGGTTATATTAAACAGGAAAGTTGAGTTATCCTGCTAGTGAAGATGTGTCAGCTGTGCCTACATTTACCAGGATGCATTGCAAGAGAGGACCAGCAGCTACCTCACTTGGATATTAAGCATTAAAAAAACATGGCTCAATATCCAAGTCAGCCAAAACCCCCTTTAGAATGCATGGCATCTCAGCACTGGTACTTTTGGATTACATTTTCAGTATCTGTTTCTTGGTTTTGAGCATGATTACTTGCAATGCAAAGAATGGTAAAGACTCAAAAATCTGAATGAAAAATGCAAACAGAAAGCCTGTAGTTCTTTAAAACAACCAACTATACCCCCAATGAAAGCACCGATGCTGGAAGAGCATCAGTTTTTTCAATTGTGTTTTTCATCAAAATGAACAGCTGCAGGCATTACGCAAACCATGAACCAGAAAAATTAAGATATGGGTTGAAATTGGTGAGCAATCTCTTTCATGGAGTAATTATTGCAACCTAAACCAAATCAAGTCTGATCTGTTGGGAGAGGCATCAGATCTGATTCAGATTAGGTTTTTAAGTGTCTTGTTGGTCAACATGTACCAATACCATTTTTCTTGTGTATTTTGGAGGACATGTTGCCAGCCAGTCGTTCACAACAGCTCTTTTGATTTCCATCATGGTAAAACAACACATTGTTCAAACTTTTCTGGTACAAACTCGCCCTTAATCTTTAATTCCATTGTTAACAAAAGACTGCCTGCCAATGGCTTGTAAGCTACAATGCTTGGCACAAGTTTGTTTACTTTGTCTCTTCGTTCTCCAACCACAACAAAACCCAGTACAGTTATTTGGGCTGGTGGGCACCATTTTTGCTCTGCATATTGCTGAAGGGGAAGAACATGTTCAAAATATTATTGTACTGAATCACAGCGGCTTGTCTTTTTGATACAGTCTGAAGTGTTTTGGCTAGAAGTGCAATAACTTTAACTTTGTTTAATAGCATAATGCTTAGTCAGCATTAGGAATGCACCAATGCATAAGTTCAACATCCGTAATGTCTCATATCAGCACTGCCGACAGACAGAGTCTCATTGGCAAATTCAGATTCAGAAAAGATGTTTTTTATTTGGCAGATGAAGTGACCTATTGAGCAAACTGACTTGTGATGAGAGAAATGATGGGAGTCTTACACCAGAGAAGTCAACAAACATCAGAATTGGCAATCGGCTACATTTTCATTTCAAACACTGGTATTAGCCCTGATTTTCCCAATCGGTGCATCTCTAGTCAAATTGGACAGATGGGCAAAAAGCTTGAAACAACTACTAAAGGTTGGAACATTGCCATTTTCACACCATATATAATTGGAGCTATTACAGTATGTGCAATCTCTTAGCTCTTTTGTCACATATACACTTATGGTATGTGATTTACATCACATTTATGAACAATGCAATTTCTATAATTTACTGTAATTAGAATCATGCACTTATCCCAACTGTTTTGTATAAAGATTTTTATACCTGCATTTAGATTGTTAAATAATTCTAATTAGAATAAGACTTTTTTGTCCCTTACGGTTTTCCCACAACAACTCAGTAGACAATCATTATTTATTTAAATGGAACATCAGTTTAATTTGTGTTTCATACTCATCTTAATGGAGAAGTGCCAGCCTAAATGAGCCATGGGCTCATAGACCAAACATCTATCAAATACCAAAAAGAAAAAAAGTTGGCTCAAATCTTCTGTTTAAGCTAAGCACAAAATGAATTTGGCCTTGTAACCTCCTGTAATGGACGGCAAACTGAGTGGTCCAGCTGGTTTTTGTTTTTTGGCTCTTTAACCATGCCGAAATGTGGCTGCCAAGCAAAAATCCCTAACAAATGGCTCAGTAAAACACAAGTTCATGACATAACATAAAAAAAAATCTCCCCTGGGGTCCAAACACAGAGTGGTTTTCCTTCTCAGCAAATGTGGACCACTGTGATCCAGTGCATATTTAGGGAGGTGAAGTGGGGATGCTAACCTCCACTTAAACAGCACACCAGCAGGCACTCTGGCCCCAGCCCTCTCTGCGTGGCTCTACAGAATTACCAGTTTACCTCAGTCCAGTCTTTATGCATTTAAAGCTGCTGGCTCTGACGCACTGGCTGAATTTCATTACGATGTGCTATTACACGAGCAAGCTGCTGGGCTGGCCTCGGGATGTGAAGGCCAATCAATACAGTCAGTATCTGCCCCCTCTAATCTCTGTCGCCTGTGTCAGCCCTCCTATCTGTAATAGATCTTCAGGATTAGGGAGGGAAGGGGGCTGCTTAAGACACTTCTTTTCACTGAGAACTGGCTGACCAGTAGGACTCACGGGGGCTGGGCTCAGTCATGCTGATCCAGCAAGAGCCGCATGGGGAGTGCCAGCAGGATGGTGAGAGCAAAACACTCACGAAAAGGAGAGGAGAAGCAGTGGCATGGC
The DNA here is from genome assembly GCF_963584025.1 of Labrus mixtus. Lineage (NCBI taxonomy): Eukaryota > Metazoa > Chordata > Actinopteri > Labriformes > Labridae > Labrus > Labrus mixtus. The sequence continues at coordinate 16,489,627 of NC_083618.1, read as the reverse complement.
TAAAAAATACAATGATAGAGGTGGAAGCTGGAAATAGAAATAGGGGGTTGTCACAGGGGAGAGAGGTGAAGAAGGCAACAGAGCAGCTATGACATTGAGAGATTGATATAGAAAAAGATGAGAGAAAAGGACATTGCAGTGGGAAAGATGGTGGGTAAACAGAGAGAGCAAGGCAAAGTAGGTAAAGGAGTAACGCATGGAGAAAAAAAAGAGTGAGAAAGGGAGAGAGATGAGCAGAGAGGAGGATAAGCACCAGGCCAGGAGAGGCGAGAGCCCATGTAATTTCTCTAATCCTCCTGGCATTTATACTTCCTCCAGACAGATAATGAAAATGAAAAATAAAATGGAAAACTTCCCCGCTCGGACTGGGCACAGGATTTTTTTTTTAATCTGTTGCACTGCTCAACTTTCTTTTTTTTTTCTTATGCTTCAGTGGGTGTGTGCTGAGTCAGTAGAATCGTCTATGTGTTATTACTTTACACCATGGTAGATGTGACTAGGGGCTTGTTTCAACTGCAAAAGACCTAGGATGTAGTGTGTCAAAGGATTAAACAGATGGATGGATGAAGATATGGCGATATAATACTATAGATTATATGTCAAACTGATGGTATGTAAAAAATAGGGTCACAGCTCTGATACAACTTGATCTCGGCACAAAATATTTGTATATCTATCTGAAGAAAGAAGTCCTGTAAATGTAATGTCAGTCTATTCATAGTTATACATGTCCATACACCTGTTTGCCATGTAACGGTGTCAGAAATGTGGATACATCAATATTTTACGATACCACATGTTTAAAAACAATCCTAGATATCCAGTGTTTTAATGACCTCTGAAAAGAACAGACAATTTCAAAATGATATTCTTCTAACTTTAACCAAAAGCTGCTGCAAGCAAAAGATAGAAGCACTGTCTAAATTCCAGAAAATAGGTTGGCAATGTCTGGTACCAAGTCTTCGGTGCAGGACATTTTCTTCAATATTTGGTAATTAAAAACAAGAGATTAGCCAGTATTGGGTGTCTAGGACTTGTGTTTTTGTAGCCGTGGTATAAACAGGTATTGATGTTGTTTGAATTCACTTGTAGTATGAAGATCAACTTAATTAACAAATTAGACTGACTCAGCTTGTGGCCTTCCTTGATGTAAGAAATGAACAACCAGCCATAATTCATTTTAAGAAGGCTGCAGAATTGACAGTTGAAATGGACTGAGTTTAAAGAGAAGAATCTAAGTGCATTTTTTTAAGAGTTTTATTTTTAGCTTATAAAAACATTACTTTTTATGTTCCCTATGTTATTCATTTTGCAAAATGGAACACAGCATAAATCTTTTTACCTGAAGACATTGTTTGAGCTTCTGAACCCATATCAGAGTAAAATATACTTTGTGCATACATATAAGATATTGATACTTTCTTACTTTTGTAAAAAAAAAAAAAAAAAAAAAAAATAGGAGCCAATTTTATGTGTGTGTTTTCCTTTCTGGTGTCTGTAATATTTTGTTAACATTGATCTACTTAATTCAGCCACTAGATGGTGCTAATAGGTTGTGTAGGTTAATTGGTCAGGTGGTATAGTCAGGTCATGGATGGACAAGAAGCAAGTTGCCATGGGTGGTGGACTGGGAATGAATCGTTCTTTTTGTATCCCTTAACTCACAACTTGTAAACTTAACATCTCATCTCAGCAACAGCATTAAAAACATTGAAAGATTTGGATTTACATCTTCATTTCATCACCATGGTAAAGGTATCAGCTTCATCATTTCAATGGGTAATTCAACTAGTTTCATTTTCTACATTTGTTTTGTTTTGTTTTGGATATGCGTCAAGACCATTCCAACCTATGCACATGACTAAATGTTTGATTTGGACATCAGATAGTCACTACGCCGATCCTTCGTCCAAAAATAGATAAATACGGCATCTCCTGCTTGTTATGTTAACCCTCCATCATATCTCCTGCTTTGTTCCAGTGTGTGTAGAGACCCTGTCTTCTCCTCTCACATAAACAAAACCATTCAAACACACACATGGGCACACAGACAGGAGATTGGAATGAAGTAATTGAGAGCAAGCTGCAGGGCAAGAACCATGTCCAATTGTTTATAATGTGCATGGTCTGAGAAAGCAGCTTCGATACACTTGTAAATCAGGACAGACAGCGGTGAGCCAATTAGAAAGCTGTCACTGTTCATAACCTACAATACATGTTAGTGTTGTTTATGGCTGTCAGGATGACAAGACTGCATTGCAGAAACCAGAAGCTCAGTCATTTTGATGTCATGAATAACACTCCTTGTTAGTATTTTTCTAACTTTGAAACATACTTTTCTTTTAACAAGACAGAGCTGCATTCAAAATTTGTTACGGTAATTACCGATCAGAACACAGTGTGAGGTTTTATGTCCAGAATTTCTGGAAGGATTTAAATGCAGTTGTGTTCTGCACCAGAGGACACAAAGGGCTTCTCCCTCCTGAGTGAAAAATGAAGATGAAAGTAAATTGCAGTGCTGTCTAGTTGGTACAAAAAGTACTTCACTCTCATATGCAGCTCCTTCTGGACTCAAACAAAACCCGACCCTCTTCTCTAAGCACATCACAATTAACCTCAAGTACAACCGGGTCAGAACAAAGTCATTTTACTCATTTTCAGCCATTCCTACAACTCTGATGATGCCGCTGCCCTTTAATTCTTCCTGAAAAACCAACTCTGTGATTTGTTAAGCCAAGAGCTAGATTAATGTGTGTATACAGCCTTAGGCAATCCAATGTAATTGCATAAAGAAAGGAAATGCATTCATCGCCATCATAGTCTGGTATTCCTTCCCTTCCAAGGACGTATGAATGATCAAGAGGAAAAGGGATGGAAAAATTAGATTTTGTTTATCAATGGTTTGGTTAAAAGTGCTCCATGTTTTAGCAACAGGGTTGCATGTTTCCTTAGCCTGTGTTAATTCTCAAGGCAGTTTATTGAATTTCTCATTCAGCTTTATCTAAATTAACTTTGTGTGACCCTAATGCAATTAGTAGAAATAATAAATTCACACATCTTTTAAATACAGGGTTGAACGTCACTAATGTAAAACAGCTTTCACAGTTTCTAGTTGACAAAACATGGTCAACTAAACTAACTTTTAACTTCTGCTGGTTGACTTGAATGTGCAAAGAAACTAACATGAATGTCCAGCACTCATACTGCTGCAATAATTCCAGTTGATATGCTCCTTAGCTAATAAGTCCTATCCCTGCTGAGTGCTGACGGACAAAATAATTTAAAAAAATTTCCATAAAGTGACACTTCCTGATCTGCCTGCTCTTGGTGTGGGGGCACATTCTTAAAAATTCAAATGAATATGAAACATTTGTTTAATATTTAATATTTAAAATGTCACTGAATGCGAACAATTGTCATATGTTCTGGGATTGTTCTGTTATTTTTGAACGACTATTACAAAGTTTTTAAATAAGAAATCGCTCGTGAATGTAAATCCATATACCTTGGATTATATACAGTACCTCAAGAACTTGGTTTATAAAAGATACTTCATGAATGTTGTAGCTGGTAACTCTAAAATACTCTTCTAGGAAATCTGAAATACACAGATTGAATTACAATCAAGAGGATAACAGCATTTGTCAATTATAAACTGGACTTACTTAATTTGGGGGACAATGGATTCATTACGTTAACTCCAAGTAGGCCTGATTTTATTTTTAGAAATGAATGTGTCGTAAAAAGATCATACCTGTACGTTTACTTGGTTTGTCGGTTGGTTGTTTGTCTCCTACTTGTTTTCCTGTTTTATATGTAAACACCTTTGTTAGGTACTTTTTCATACTTAGGGCAGACTTGATTGTTTGATATCTAAAGTGACTTGATACATTTTATGTTGTTTTAAGATGTTTAGGGATTGTCACTGAATAATCGGTGCAGATAATCTGCTACCCAACTCTTATCTAGGAATAACATTGCATCGGTCAGAGGGGATAAATAATGACCAAATCTAACTAATTATTGTCCAGTTTGGGGTTAGCCGTTACTCTGAGTTGTAACTTCAATCATCGAAAAATGAAATGGATTACTAAAGTTTTGACAATATGGTTATTTGCCATGTCTACAACTGGACCCAAAGACATGCAAACTTTCTGTTTCTTAACATTTTACTGGCAGCAAGCAGCAACACATGGTTAGAAGGCCTTCATGTCAAGTTTCCTCAAACAAAACTACAAAGATAAACCAAGAAAATAGGCTTTTGTTTTCATTGACACACACACGCTCACACTGACAGCTTATTGATAAAAACATGGACTACATTTCCCTGCATCTCAAAAGGATTCAGGGTTTATATTAGCCTTCACATTAAACAGTAACACTGAAACAACTACTTCAAAAAATCACCTGTATCACAACAAGTCAGGACTCACATCACAGGTGTTCTTAATTAAAGCCAACCATACATTAACAAAGCAGAGCTGCAATAATGCTGTTTTAACACTGTCAAAGATGTTCACCTGTATCACCCACAGGTCTTCAGAGGCCTCCGTGTGTCACTGTACCACACTGGACTCAGCTCCTTCTGTTCCCCATCTGTCCGGAGAAACTCTTTATTCCTCCTTTTTATTTGGAGCCAGCAGAATATAATGTTATCATCGCTTTGGCTAGCAATATGTAGGCTACCATTGCAGTGGCATAAAGCAAAAATGATATTTTTGATAGGCTACTAAATGTGTTTGGCTAGCTTTAACTTTTTGCACTTCAATTGTTTTATTTTTCTATTACACTTTTCCGCGCTATATTTTTCGCACTTTCGCTATTGTGCTATCCACTTCTTCAATGTTTTTATTCAACCACAAACTTTTCTGATTCTTTTTTTTTTCTTCTGACATTACATGGACGGAACCACCCCCGTAAGGAGAGGCGGGGGGTGACGATTGGCACTACTACTGTGTATGCCCACAACAGACATGCCAACTCACAGTGTGACCCCTATTCAGATGGACTGTTCCAACATCAAGTAAACTGGTCAAATTGAAGTTAACAGAACTAGCCAGTTTATGAATTGCCATGTAGATTAGCTTTTTAACTTCCACATATGAGTAAAAATTAACACAAACTGAAAGAACCTGACAGCTGCTTTGAATTAGTTATTTCATTTTTGATAATGATGCTTTTTGGTAAAATACTTAACGAAAAAATCGTGTTTGTTTTACAACCCTAATATGTACTTCATCTTCTTCACTGAAGCAAAACATCAATCTATAGTGCAAAATATAATTGGAAAAAAATGTCTCCAAATATCTGCTATTTTATAGAAATGTTGTTTTGTTTTCAGAAATGTATTCATTTAGCATGTTTGTTTCCCTGTAATAAAGCATGAATCCAGCTCTCTGCTGGGATCAGGGTGTACCTGATTTTTTGGATCAAAGTGATTCTAATCCTTTCCTCAAACATTTTTGAACAACACAAACTGGAGATTTTATCCGGATTAAAACCAGGATCAGATTACCTGTTCCTAAACGATTGAACAGGTCCAAGGTGATTTCTAGGAACAATATTACAATGTGCATTTTTTTTCTTCGCCAATAGCATTTCTATCTTCTTAAATTTCATCCGAATATTTGAAACTGTTAGTGATGAATGATTTCTGCATTAGGGTGATTAATCGGTAATTCAAGCTTTACTGTATTATGTAATACCCTGATGTTTTGGATACCCTGATGGGGGGTTTTAATGATGTCATTAACTAACTATGACATATCAGATGTGCTGACATGAAAGTAGCACTACAAATGTTTGCACTATAAATGTTTCTCTGTAATAAGAGTCCCTGTCAGCCATCTATTTGACACAAAAGCTTCCACCTTAAAGATGCTTGCTCCCCAGGCGGCTATGACATAGTTTGCACTCTAATGGGCGCTGAGTGTCACCTAAGCATTATCAGATGGGGCTGTAGTGGCGATCAGGTGAGTGCCCGGTCTCTGTCAGCATGGTGTGCAGTTCTATAACCGAAAGCTCTGACAGAGGGCTTTTATATAGCCTGTCTCCTGGATCCTGTTTTGCTGTCGTGGCACAATGTGACTATCTGTGCCTTTACAGCTGTCCAAATTCATTCGCACAGCTTACTCAGTGTTCAAAGCCCAGAACATTTCTGCTCAGTTTATCCAGGAAACAGAAAGAATGAGACCATAACAGACATCTTCAAATAAAGGTCTAGGACTGCAGAGCCGTGGACTTACAATAATTCACTGCTGTAGGCCTCTAAATATTAGCCACGCTGTTCTGCAGCTTTAAGGTATGAAAGCAAAGGTAGGACGTGAACTCATTTCTGTCCCCATTCTGTTTAAATGCATTCGACCTGAAACAACCATTCATTATTTTACAACTCTATGACTTCATTTAACGTCTACCCTATTAAAGGCTTGCAGAATTATTTCACCTTGCATCCAACGAGGCCCACCCGCAGAAATGGCTGTGCCCTCCCAGGATATGATTTAAATGAGCATATGCACATTCTATCAGAAGTCTGGACCTGCTAACATAAAACTAACATTCATATCATTTTGAGAAGAGTGGGTCTTGAAACAGAGTGCATGTTACAGAAGCAACAATAAATAAATGATCAGTTTTGTTGCTTTAATAGTTAATGGTGAGTATAGGTGTAGAATAAAATGTTGTCATTTTTGCTTAAAATTAGGATGGACCATGTTTTTGCTAACCTCCATGGGCTCTCCCCATGTGCCTGGACCCCCTTATGGGCGGTCTTGCCTCCGACTTTTAAAGCTAATCTAAGCTGCTGTTATATATTACTCATAAAATGTCCTATATTTGTCTTGAATGTCAAAATGTTAAGTGTAGTAAAATCAAACCTCCTAGCCTACTACCTCTGTATCAAACAGTTGAAAAACATGCTTTACAAAGAGAAAGGATAGAAAGAGGGGATACAAGAGAGGCAGACGACAGGACAAGGGTACAATTTGACCGATGTACAAACCACTAAAGGTTGTTTTTCAAAAAAGTGCTCTGCTCTGCTTCTCCTTGGTTAAGTGTCTTCCCCATATCACACTGCCTGGCATGCCGCCTCATTAACATGGCTCCCCACATAGTTCACTGTAAACAAATAACACCAGATTGTATGCCTTTAAAACACCTCTAGTTGGTTGATGGAATTCAGCGTGGCATTTCTAAATCACCATCTCACATGTAAGGATGGTTTCAGCATTACATATAAAGATGTCTGCTGCTCAGAAGTAACTAAAGAGATGTTTAACTGCAGGCATCCGTTGTTCTTTTCCCACCTCAGATGGTGAGAATGATGCCTTTGTCACTTTGGATTATAAACAAAGACAGCCTAAATGTTTTTCTCAAATTTACCTACTATTATATTTAACAGATGTAACATACAATTACGTGTTATCTAAAGTCTAGCATTTTTCATGAAAGGAAGGAATGAGGACAATACCAAAAGAGCACTTTATCGTGCAACATTTCATTGAACCCAGCAAAGCATAAAAGTGTGAAAAAGACAATGGTGTCTCCTCCCTGCTGGGACAGGAGCATTCATGCAGGTTAGAGAATACTGACAGTGGTAATCATGTCTGGATCTCTTGTCTCTCTAAGTGTTTTTTACTTTCACATGAACTCCACTGAAGGGTGTAGTAGGATGTAAAACAAAGCCCGATGTTTCGCTTAAATTCATGTTTGAAAACACACCTCTGTGAAACACACCTTTCTTTAAATTGGGATCTAAAAGTAGCGTGAAGTCGAATCCATATGAAGAACAGCTAAAGTCACTGTTTCACCAAAAGACAACTTTCGTGGCTGATAAATTCAGCAAAAACATGACTGCTAAATACTGCAGTTCCCTGAGTGACCACTTGAGGCTGGCTCCAACGGTGAGTGAATCGATGTGAGGCCTTTTATGAAAATACCTTACTTTACAGCATAAATTAACATGTTCTCAGCCTGTTACAAAAAAAACAATTTCTATTGCAGCCTTTCTTATCATTACAGCTGTATGGGGATCCATTATTATTATCACCTTTGTTAATACCCTTTACAGAACTGAAGTTCTTGGTTGTGTTTGTTGATGCCATTTAGAGAAATTTCCATCCAGCTATCAGAAATACAGAATGGCTTGCTATGTCGTTAATTTTGCAAACAGACCTTGTAATAAGACTGTGCTACAGCTATGACTACTGATATATATTAGCATTAATTATCAAGTATTAGTGAAACATTCTGGATTGCTACAGAGTTTATTCAGTGACCATAGCCACAGGTATGAGCTATATACATGTTGCTTTGTTCATTTGGCTTGTCCCAGCCCCTCGCTCCTCTCCAGCACTGACCTCTCACTTTTGACTCAAGAAACCCAACTTCGCTATGGCCAGAGAGTGAATGATTTATATTTGTTTGCAAAAAAAGACATGCAATAGTCAAACACAAAAATTACAACTTTCACAAGGAAAAAGAGAAGAAAGACTGGTGGAGTAAGAAACCAGAGGAGGGCTTATATAGCCTAGTGGAACCTCACCATCTTAGTAAGTTTTAATTACAACACAAAGAAAGACAAAGACTGACTGTCTATACATACTATGTGCCTCCTGCTCTGCTCATGTCATGTAATCAGTGATTAAAGTGGTTTAAATAAGCTGTGTCACTCTTTGTTCATGTTATAAAGACTGAAGAAGGCTGCTTGGTGTGTGTGTGTGTGTGTGTGTGTGTGTGTGTGTGTGTGTGTGTGTGTGTGTGTGTGTGTGTGTGTGTGTGTGTGTGTGTGTGTGTGTGTGTGTGCGTGCGCGTGTGTGTGTGTGTGTGTGTGTGTGTGCCAGAACAAAAAAGGTCAGCAGAGGGCGTTCTGAGCTTTGCTATGTCAGTGTATATCACTCTTGTGGCATTAGAGCCGGGTGGCTCGCCAGCAGTAATACTGTAGTGCTGTGCAGAGGTGGATCAATGACTTTGGTGGTGCACAAATCATGAGGCCACACGGGCTTACAAAAAGCTTACAGCAGCCAGGACAGAGTGTGTGTGGGTCTGCACTCACACAAATACCAACAACATTCAACTTCTATGGCAGATTCAGCCATGCTGGGCTGGCACCAGGGGTGTATCTTTGTTTTCCCCAGATGGAGCAGAAACATATAGTTTGTTTTAGGACTGTCATGCCCTGCTGGGGGGTTGCAGCAAGGTGAGATGCCCTAATACATATTGATAATCATACACTGATGGTAATGGTAATAAACCACCTTTGTCACAGCACTCAGGCATGGGAGAGTAGAATGGATTAGCCCGGGTATTATTTCCCTTTCTTGGCCATATTTCACTTCTGCTCTATGAAACAGCAAGCCAAACTCATTGCACATTCTGCAAAGCATATACGGTGTTGTATTAAAAATTTGGAGGTAAATCCAGAGTTATAAAGCGCGAGGAGCAGCACTTGGAGGCCCAATGCAGCAAAACAGCTTAATGTCAGTCACTAATCTAGTTGCAGGTGTTCAGAAGAGCAGAGCTCAATTAAAACCAAATTGGCTTTCACACAGTTATTCAAATTAGTTTAGATTCAAACACTTACAAACTAAATATGCTTACCTGGGCAGAATCGCCCTCTTTCCTTTCAATCCCCTCCTGCTTCCATTACAAGACACCGTCAGGATGGGAGGAGCTGGAACAAAAAATGAATTTACATTTAAATCAGCCTGGAAGCTCGAACAAAAATGTGATCAGGGCCCGTGCTTTTCCCACTGCCTTAATCAAAGTTTTGATGCGATGACACATTCCTCGGGAGAAGTTGCTTGGTATGCTTCTCACGAGAGAGCCAAGGTAATAAGTTATTAATGTACTGCCCACACGGCAATTAAGCACCAATTAAAACCAAGGGTTGTGACGTACTACTAGACTGTTCATCTTTTTCACCTCTTACAGTTTTTAACGGACTCTTGTAAAGTTTTAGGTATTGGCTGTGTACTGAAGGAGACCTAATGGTAGCCATGTTAAGACTAAACAAAATAGTAATACACATCAAGTGCAGGGCCCTTCAGGCTGACCCACAAAGTTAATCTCTCACTGCTTTTGTGCAACCTATAGAGCTGATTTCACATATGCACAGCTGAACATTTCAGAACAAGTTCAGGCTTGTCCCTCGCAGCGGGATGTTTTCCTTGTTTTGGGGAGGGGGTTGCCAAGAGACAGGACATGATGTTAAAAAGACGCTTTGGGCTTAATGTTTAAATGATCCAAGAAGGTGGACAAAGCAAAGTCTGACACTATAATGACAGTTTTTGCCTTAAATCAATATGTGCTATTGAATGTATTCTCTGTATCTCTGTATTCTCTGTATGTAAGAAACTCTAGAAGAGTATTAAGCGCCCTCATTACTGGCACATTGGTCGCACTGGTCACTCACTGGTTTCGTGATGTAAATGTTATCTGTCCTCTCCTGCTCGCCCACTGTGAATTATCCTTACTTTTACCTGTAAGGATGACACATCAACTCACTCAGATCACACGTACATATTTTACGCGCTGGCGGGATAACGAAAAATTCAACTATTTGCCATAACACCTGCACGTCACCCTGTACATTTTGGAGTTTTGTGCATGTGTGAAAACACCACAGTATTGATCAAGTTTTACTATCTTGCCAGTGGGATATATTTTCTTCTTACTGTGTGTTTATCTAATGATTTCCACCATGATTTAAGTGTAATAGACCAAATTAACGACCATGTGGGGGAATAAATTGCTCTGATTCTGAACACTTTTCGACATTTTTAGATTACATGTCACTCTTTGTTGCATGTTGGTACGATTTGAAGTTAGGTCCTCATTGCTACTTCCATAAGTTGTTCATAGAAAGAAAATAAAAATGCATCAAATGTCGATGACTCTGCAATATACTGAGTGAGCCTCTGCAGCTGAAAAACCCAGCAGCTGCTGTGTAAAAGTTAATTGCAAGATTCATATATTTCTTTTTAATGTAAGGGAAATTAAGCAGGCTGTTACTGGGTGAATCGTATTAATCACTCTATACTTAATAAAACAAAGTTGCATTGCAATTTACTTAAACAGATGTGGTGCTGTAGTTAAAACAAGTTATTGTGACAGTATCTTTCCACAGATACTGGGGGAAAACTGGAACACTTTTCTCTGTTCAAAAGTTCTTCCTCAACCAGTGCATCTAAATGAAAGCTGAGGATGACAAAGTATTAAGTCTTGCAATAGAGCTCTGTGTAAAACCTGGATCACCTGAAATATGTTTGCCTCACTTTTATTTGTGTCGGTTTTCTGACCTTGATTGTCATTTCTCTCCCTTTTTCCGTGTTCCTTTTCCTTTTTTCTCTTCCTATCTGCCTTCCTGCCCTTATATCGCTCTCGCTATCATATTCACTGGTCCAGAGGAGAGAGGGTTCAATCCAACAACTGCATTCACTTCATATCAAAACTGGCTTCTTTCTCGCTCCATATCGTCGCTCTCTGTCTCTGTATACTTCCCAGCATCAGCAGAGTCTCTTGTGGACTGAGAGCAGATCAGTCAAATCAGTCCAGTACATCCCCTCTCCCATCCAATCTGCCTGTTTGTTATCTTTCCCTCTTTTCTTCTATGTGAATGTGTGTATGTGTGTGTGTGTGTGTGTGTGCACATGCAGTCCTGTGTTTCTTTCGGCCTCTCCCTCTCTCTCTCTCTCTCTGTGTGTGTGTGTGGCTCTTCTCTGTATCTCCGGTCCACTAAGATGGGGATCAGTCAAATCCAGTGGGAAGTGACCAGCATGTTAAAGGAGCCCAAAGCGTCTGTGGGAAATTGAGGCCAGGGATGGATGGTCAGTTGAGGCTAAGTGAGCCTGCCACTGTCGACTGCTGGGAGAAAAGACCCAGTGATCCGCTCAGTCAGAAACTCACACCTGAGGTTGCAGACAAATTTGAAGGTAAATTAGGGCCAGTGGGGCAGGTAAGGCAAAAGACCTGTAAGGTGACACCTAATGAAGGTGTCTGGTCAGAACTACAGTGAGTGCTACAGAGGAAGAAGTGAGGTCACATTTACCAATGACATCATTATGACTGCATTTTTCATAGGTCTTTTAACACAGAATAGGCCAAACGTTTCCAAAATACAGTACATCATATTGGACCAATTTTTTTTTGGTTTAAATTCATTTGACAATCTACATAATGCTCATGAGTACCTTAAGATCTAAGGTAATGGATGAATTATGCCTTGTCAGTAACAAACTTTGGTCAGCTGAGGCTGTTTTAAACATGCTATACAAAAACATTTGACTTGACTTGATAAACCTAATTACTCATCATTTAACCCATACACTGTAAAAACAAAAAGTCATGATAACATAAAATTCTATGTTGGTTTTACTTCAAGTCCATGAAAATGTTGTGTTAACTCAATATACGTTTATGTCACCTCAACTAATTGAAAGTTTTCCAAGTTTTTTGAAAAGTGATTCATATTAACTTAAAAATGGCGAGCTCTATTTTCAAATGAGGAGTATTTCTCTTACCTCGTTGCAGCAAGGGGGTTTCGGGGATGTGGAAACGATTATTATTGGGGAGTTGTAAATGCTTGATATGGATGAAAATAAATTGTGAAAAAATGATGGTTCATCGGAGTTTGGGCAATAGAGATTACCTATTGTTAATGAACTACTGTTGATTGATGTGTGTTTATGATAATGAAACATCCTTCTGGGTCTGAAGACACTGAGTTTTTTATACTCCCCTGTATACTCCCCTGTGTGTCTGGAGTGCATGGCTGTGTGTGTGAGTGCAGGTAGGCGTGGTTATCTTTACAGGCAGCCCATGTGCAGACAATCTACCGCTCATCATCAAGCAGTATATCTACTCACCACTCGTCGCCTGAGTATCCCATATCTCTCTGTGTGATCCTGTATTATGTGCTCGTGCCTGATCACTAGCCTGCCTGCCTGCCTGCTCGTTCACTGGTCTGCCGGTGCACTCACCGTCTCTCCGAGAGGATTTGGACACTCCTTCCCCTTGCCCCCCTTGCACTATTTGTTTTGTTGCACTATTAAATAACTGTTTAATTGTGCTTCTGTGTTCAGAGTATTGCTTTTGGGTCCTTACTTTTGTGCGGAGTCGTAACATGACCTCAACACAGTCTTGCGCATGAGACCTCCCGAAGCACCCGTTCTCTCATAGAGCTCCCTGAGACCGAGGGGGAGGGAGGCTCCTTTTCAGACTTAAAAATACAAACATATCCCGTCTCAGGGGTAAATGAGGGTGAGATGCAGGACCATTCAAAAATACTACCAAGTTTCTAATGATACAAAGCTTAATGCAAATGGGTGAAGAATCCCTTTAAACTTATTGAATCATTCTCCACTGTCTCTGATTATTCCGTTAACTGGAACAAAACCTCCATCCTCCCATTAAATAGTAACAGCTTGGATGTGGAATCCCACACAATCCTTTTATGCACAAGACACATCTAATTTTTAGAGATTAAGGTGTCCCTCGGGCAGTTGATCTGTCTTATTTTCAGTCCAGTAAATGACGATCTCCACCGCTGGATGAACCTCCAGCTATCAATCCTAGGCAGAATAGCAACCATTAAAATGACAATTATTCAAAAAACTGACTACCTATTCACAATGATTCCTACACACCCATCTCGATTTTCGCGCAAGACTTCTCCCGAAGCACACTGTCTCTCACCAGACCCCTGAGACCGGGGGCGAAGGAGATCTCTCGCGCTAGATTTCTCCCGAAGTACCATGTCTCTCACCAGACACCCTGAGACTGGGGGCGGAATCCCTCTTTCCCTCTTCTCTACCATCAAAAGCCGTAAAATGAGCAGAAAAGAAAGCAGAAAAAAACAGCAATTTATGCAAAAGACAAAATTGCTAGTCTTACACATGTCAAAGACTATAATCACCATTCAACTAACAACTGCATTTAAAGGGTTATAATCCTCAAAATAATTGAATGTTTTTAGCAAGTTGGAAGTTGTTTACCTTCACAGCAGAAAAATATAAGTTAGATTCATATAAATAGTCATGCTTTCTCACTCAGCATGTGTACATTTTACTGTGATTGGTTCGGATCAGCCTGTAGACTATGTGGTTATATGTCAGTTGCATACAAAGGCTGCACATTTAATTGCACTATCATCGGGAGCTCGACCGATAAATCAGCCAGCCGATAATATCGGCGGATATTAGCATAACCAGTGACTATCTGCTCAGAACAGGCTGTTTCTGTAGCTTTAAATGTAAATGAGCTGTGTCTGACCCCGCCCCTCTCTGAAAGAGGATGTGACACTTTGTGTGGACTTTCATGCCCATTTTTTTTACTGAGAGAAGGCAGATTTGGAGGGCAGAACAAACACCTAGCTGCAGTAACCCCTGTGGAGCATGCAAAAGAAGAGGATTTACTTTTCTAATAACTGGGGGTTTGTAGACAGACTAGGGACACCTATTAGAGTAAGAAAATCATGGTAAAGTGTATTTTGCATAATATTTTACCTTTAAGTTATAGACACAGGCCCTGCCCTAGGCAAGATTTCAGCGGTTGCCCCTTATAAAGATAAACTTTATTGATCCCCCATGGGGGAAATTTTTTCGTTACAACAGCTTATATTGCAGACAGTTTGACCACCAAAGACAATATTCATAGACTTAAAGAAAACTGGCATACATCTTTATATTTAACAGAATTTCTTTATTTTAAAAATAAAAAATACTTCTAAACAAACATGAATAAAATGGTTCTAACTCTAATATTTTTTATAAATAAATAACATGTCAAACAGTGCAGAAGTGGTCACAGACAGCCATGGGATGGTTTTAATTGTTTTCTGATTGCATCTGGAGAGAGAAGATGAGCATTTGTGAATCAATGGGCATTTTATAATATAGTGTGAACACAAAATATTAATACAAATATTTTACAAAATGGAACAAACATAGAAATACATCCATAAATACATAAAGTTAAGTACCTGTTCTCGGGCAAAGCCTCTGTGAAGCATCTGACGACGACAGAAGAAATAGGCTCTCGTCGACTATTGTTGAGAAAAAAGAAAACAAAAACAAAAACAAAGACTGCTTAGTGTGTTAAAACTTTCACATTCTTGAGTAGTTATTGAGCAAGCAAGGAAAGTAAAAACAAGATCTGCACAACAAGAAGCTCCTGTTTGAAGGATTTATTAAGTGACGTATCGCGCCAATTGAGGAGGAGCATGTTGGCACTATGGTGTGCGAAATCAGAAGGACTAAAATATGTTACTTAAATGTGCAGAAATCTTGACATTTAATGCATGCAAGATCCATTTACCACTGTAATAAGTGTTGATTGTTTACCATGTTTATTTTTGTCTGACCAAGACAGGAGACTGAAGACACATCCAGAGAGTAACAAACTGTCATCGAGGGCAGAAATCATATTTGCAGTGAGTTGACCTGAAAAATCATAAAACCTTATATTGAGTTCAGAACATCCTCGTGAAAATCACATATCACAGTTCTTTAAAAGCGTTTGTACAAATATCTGACAGTCGTCTTGTTTGGCCAGTGTAATCATCCTCACGCGGCTTTTGTCTTGGCTTTGAAACAGATATATCATTATTGGAGTCCCATTTCTCTGTATAAATCACAGCTGTAGTATGTTTTAAAACACTGATACATACGCCACCATGGAGGCAGAGCTGCACTCTGTGGTGAGTTCAAAGTCATGAACGGCTAGATAGGGCCAACAGTGAATCATGACCAGGAAGTGAAGGTCCCAAAGACTCAGGGTTTCCTTGCGCAGAAGAAAATACAACAACAAAAAGGTTCAAATACTTGTCCAGATGCGTATCACAGCTTTAAGCGAGAGCACAGTACTCACCTCATTGTCAAGAACCATACAAGAGATTTTCCACCACCACCAACTTCCTCCTTCCTTTAAAGCAAACATAGAAAGAGAAAATATTAAACAATCGTCACACAATCTTTTCCAACAGGCCTTTTAACTTGGTGCAACTGTTTCATGTTGTGTTTCTTTTAGTTATTCTCTCTTTTACCCATTAGAAATCATAAAGTTTGTTTACAAAGCACTTATCAAACACCAACGCCACAAAGTTCTTTACATAATGTACAAATCAAAACAATACACAAAAATGAAGTCTAAATAAAACCCCAAAAGAAAAACGACAATGTAGCAATAAACAAGAAGACATAAGAGTTTCACACTTGTAAAAAAAAAACTCCTGAAAAACTCAGGATATTTCCAGGTGGAGCTGAATGTGTGAACGCAAACAGACACATTTTTCAGTCGAACCTGGAGTTTCTCCTGCCAGACCCCTAGTATTTTTTCCGCAGCAAGTCTGAGTGAGCTGATGTGAGAACGCAGCAGGATATTATCCGGAGAATTCAGCTCGAGCCAATGGGAGAGGGGCAAATATTCTTATTATAGCATAGTACAGTGGACTCCTGTCACGTCTTACCTCAGGAGACCCCCGGGCTCCCTTCTGACAGGCATAGTCTCCCACTGTGAGGAGCATATGTGAACAGCCAGGCCAGGAGAATCTCTGGAGCAGTCCTCCTGAAATTATCTAGATATTTTCAGGAGTGTGTAAACGGCTATAGAGTAAAATATAAACTAAAGCAAGTGCTGACGAAAGGAGACAATAAACAAATTAAATAAAATATCACAATAAAAATAACAAGAAGGCCTTTTGATAAAAAGTAAGTCTTTCAAGGGGATTTCAAAGAAGATACTGATGTTGCAAGTCTGAGATCCTCAGGAAGGTCGTTCCATAGCCGTGGAGCCTGAACAGCAAATGCTCTGCCTCCTTTGCGTTTAAGGTGAAACCAACCAACCAGCATGAAAGAAAAACTGCTGTTTGGCCACAACTCCACTATTCTGAACCCTCCTTTCTCCTCCAGCGGCACACCTCCAACCCCTCTCAGTTTGCATTCACACAGGAGTTTCGGTGCCTTGCTCAAGCGCGCATCGGCAAGACTCAGGAAGTGAAACGGCACCTCTCCAGCTACCAGACCAATTTCCAGACTAGGCCCACATCAGTTATGGAACTGGCGACCCTCCGGTTCCCAACCAAAGTCCCAACAGACTGAGCTACTGTCGCTTCTAAACATGACTAGTTAATGAAGAAGCGATATAGAAAATGTTTGATTTTTTTTTCAAGCGCCATAATAACAGTAACTCACTTTTATCCAATGTATCATAATTACAGGCGGTAAAAGACCCCCGACCACCAAGTGGATTTCATGGCCCAGACTGAAAATCAACGCTGTACTCCAGTCCTCGTCGTGGTAATCCTTGGACAAGCAGAAGTCTATCTTTATTTGAGACTGGAGCTGAGTGTGTGGAGAGGCGGGATTCAAATTCTCCTTATCAGAAAATACAAATTAACACTTACAGAGGAGGGTCTCAACAAACCTCTTTCAAAGATCCTACATCCATTTTTTTCTACGGCTGCAATGACAAAAACAGGAAATAATGTTTAATTTGGTCAACAATGAGGCTGCCATAAAAATCAAAAATCTCTTTGACACCTGTCTAGACCTTTGCCAATACAGGGATTGAAATGTGGAAAAGCCTGTCCTTTATGAGTACAAACACATTGTATATCCCTGTACACATAAACATAACACATATTACCATTACGTCACACCGACAAAACCATGCAGAGCAGCGATTCAGAGTATAATCCAGATACACAGACGGATGAGATTCTTGAGTCCCTGTTTTTAATTCTATTTTATTGGTACAGTTTTCTCAGAATCATATAAAAAGTTTACCTTCAGAACCCTCGCATTTCTGTGTGAGGAGATATTGGTACGTTTTCTCATCACCACTGGATGGTTTCTCTACCAAAGCCTAAAAAAGAAGAACCCACATCTTAATGTAGTTAATGAAATCCATGGAATTATTACAACTGGTGACATCATCAAAGCCGTAGGTGAAATCACACATTTCACGGCCAGACACAGGCCTTCACTTGTAGTGTGCCTTATAAACACTAACCCTGGAGAGAAGGATCTCTTGTGGGGGACTGTTAGGGACCGAGCAGTCTGGCACGGGATGCAGCATTAAGTTAAAAAAAAAAAGGTGGGGTTTTATTTGACCAAAAAATAGAAAACCAAGTTTACAAACCAAACGGGCCTTGTGATCCGTCTCCAAGGTGAACTCTCAACCAAGAAGGTAGTATCGGTGGAGAAGGAGCCACTGGCTATCAAGTGGGCCCTTGATTCTAATAGTTGGTTATAACACAAGTCCCGCTTCTGACAGGGCAAATAGCCAATCACAGTTTTGGATTTTTGGGGTTGCACCTGGGGTGGCCAATCAGATTTCTAGGAGGGGAAAGCGGGGCATGCCACCCATCTGGACACCCCCCTGGCTGAGCCAAAAATCAACAAGTTGAGTCAGAGTATAAAGGCTACAGCGCCAGTTCTTCTGAAATCACAAATCTTAGTTGATAGTCACAAGGGTGGTGGTTGTTTTCCACTAAAGCACCTGTAGAACGTTTTTACACACGTAGTCTGGACTCTTACTGTAAAGGTTAAAAAAAGATGTTGCTCTGATGCTTTTTCTGTGTCCATTGTTGACATTTTTCAGACCTTGGAAAAATTTTGTAGTATATTATAATACTTCTCAGTAGTATTTCTAGAGTGTTTCAATATTATAAATGACATCTACGTTGTTTTATCCCAATTCAATATCCCTGACAGTGATTTACCCCCCAACACATTTATCCCTCTCCCTCGCCTCAGATGCACAGGCACACAAACATATTTTGAGATCACTTTAGGGGTATTGCATCAACTTTACCTTATAAGCATCAACTTAACCCCAAACCTTTCAACAAGCCTCTCTTTTGTTAAACAAAAAAGAATCTAAATGGTTTCCCTTGAACATGCAATTAGCATGTTGACATGATGATCATAAATGTGATGATGTGGAAATACCTTGTGATTAAAATCAATAACTATTGATAAGTCAATCCTTAATAAAAAAAAAGTTTACATGCTGTAAAGTGTTAGTGGCCTTTAGATTTCACTGCAGTTATTCAGCCCAGTGTGTTTAACAACTTATCTGGAGTACAAGCATGCAAACGACCTTTTCTTTATATTCAGACTAACTTCATTCCACATGAGGAGGCTTGAGACAGAAAGCTTACCTTTTAGTAACTTTGCTTTGTATGTTTTTTTGTGTTTTAACAGCAAGGTTGTTGTGATTTCTGTCCATGACACTCCTTCACATCACACACAGCTTTAAGTCATAGAGACACTCTTGTTTTTTGTTGGAACCTTGGACCTCAACAAGCTTCACTGAAAAAAAGTCTCCATAGCAACTTTAATGAGCATTTCTTTTGACCATACAAACCCATTACATTACCCTCAGGGGCCAACAGAATACCAACAGTCCATTCTTTGAATATAGACACATCTTCTCAGGGGTAGAGCCATACTGCTTCATTTTAACTACAATGTCCAAATCCAAATAAAACATGGAAATTCAAATTCAGGTTTTAATTGCTAAAGATCATAGTTGCATGGTATAAAAATGCTGATTAAAAAGTAAACGCATGGGGTGCTGGTAGCCTAGTGGTTAGTGCACGTGCCCCACGTACGGAGGCTTGCTCTCCAAGCAAGGCGACCCGTTTTCCAATCTGATTTGTGGCTCCTTTCCTGAATGTCATTCCCCACTTTCTCTCTCTCTCTTCCCAATTTGTGGCTCTATCCACTGTCCTATCTCTAAAATAAAGGCATAAAAAGCCCCAAAATAAACCTCTCAAAAAATTAACAAGTGAGAGCATATGGCAGAAATTAAGTTATATACCTCAATACATTTTGGTGTGTTGAATTTTATACCAGCCGCCTTGCCGGTTCCACCAAATATGAAAACAGCACTTTTTCATATAAAAGGTAATTTTTCCATTAAAACTCCAGTTTAAGATAAGTGTAAACATCCCACGCTGATATATTTCGGAGCATGTCTTGCCACCAAAGCATGAACGGAATCTTTCAATCTTTATTCAATAGTAAGTTTCAAGGACCTTATGTAAGCACATGGGTACAAAGTATCAGTCTAAGTTTTGTTTCTTCTCATTCCAGCAGCCTCCAACAAAAAGTCCAAAATGTGTTTTTATAAAGTTAACCCACAGTGATGTTCATCAAACTCAGACAGAGGATTTTCAGAGAAAATTACATACTTGAATTCAACCAGTATGATGATATCATTACAGTGTCAATGATTTCCTACCAACTGAAGGTGACTGGTAGCTTAATATGAATAATTCAGAAAATTTGGTGAACTGAAACGCCATGCTCCAGGGTGTAATCTTTCAAAATGAGCACATTTGGTATTACAATCTACATTAAAACTCTTTCCAATCAACTATGTTTTATAGTTATTTGAAAAAAGAAGTTATTTCTGTGCTATCTTTGGGTAAAATAAATACATGTCTTTTTGTCCTTGAAGAGGGCTATTTTGTCTGACATGTATGAACATATCCTTAAAGCCAATATTGTGTTGTCCATTTGCTCCCTCCTCCTCTTCTCCCTTGCAGTCAGCAGTTTGCATTGGAGCCGCTTTAGTGACAGGGACACATTTATCATGTAATAAAGTGATGTAAGCTGTTACAAAACGCCCAAAATGAAACTCTGCCATTGTTAGTCTGGTACTGTAGTGAAGAAGGATTGTAGCTATTTCAGGTTGGTTTTTTTTAAACTCCACTGTCAATGATGTCCTTTTAGAGAAACAATAGATTCCATCTTGCTGGTATCTTTGTGGACTGTGTTTTTTCTGCCTGCAGCTTTCTATATATGCACCTGAGTGTAGCAGCATTAAAGAGTCCTGGTAAACTTTTATATTCACATCCTTATAAAGGCAAATAACAACACAAAGTAAATATTAATAAACACCGCTCCCCTTGGTGGTATTTCTCTCATTATGAGTACTGTATGTATAAATAAGACAAGGGAAGTCAATAACAGCCACAGACATTTTATTCTATTCAAACAAGTTACAAACATGAGAACCATCAAGTCCTTTCTCTGTATTATCTTTTACAGAGCTTTACTGCCACCTGCTGTTGAGGCGAGGGACAACTGTTACACAAGAAGTCTTGAATGCGAAATGGTTGGACAAATTATTTACACATCAGAAATTAGAAACACCACTTACTCTGTGATTTAGAACATGAACTCTGCAACAATATATTTATTTTATCAAAACTGCTACCCCACAAAGTGCCACAGATTATTACTATCATTCTGTCCATCTGCATTTTCAATTAAGGATTTAAGAAGGTCAAAAACATAAAGCCCCGTCTCATACATCTATCAAATGAGTTACAGTAATTGACACATACTGACATGAACAGCTGCATTTTCTCTGTTATTTCAGTGTTCAGTGACTTAAGCAGAAATCCCTACTGATCAAACAAGAAAAGGAAGGAACAAGGAAGCGGTTGCTAAATCATCACCTTTAAGCCCCTCACAGGCTTTGACATCAACTGCATTTATGTCTGAAGATATGACATATTTCTCACAGTTGCCTTTTTAGATGTTAAATTCACCAAAGTTGAGAAGGTTGTTGGTTTCAGACCAGGCAGCGTGCTGTGCCCCATCCATCTCAGAAGCGACTTGGTTGCCACTCTCAAGTCTGTGACTGGCTCCACCGATGACCGCATCACAATCGGGGCATTTGCGACTCTCCATAGCCCCCCCACACTCGGTTATGAGGTAGACATGGCCGTTTGGACATTTGTACCAGTGTCCTTGGCGCATCTGCATAGCCGAGACGATCATCTTCCTCTCCTCATCGCTGATCATCAAGCCTGTGGGTGGAACTTTTTTGTCCAGTTCCTTCATCGCTTCTTTGACTCGGTCTTCATCTTGCTCTCTGAATTGGCCTGACTTTTCCAGAAGTTGTCTTGTTGCTTCAAACTCCGTTTTGATATTGTCACTTTGTCTTCTTTCTTGTGCCATATTGAAACGAATGAGGAGTTCAGTCAGGAGGGTGAGTTTCTGTAGCTCTCTCTGCAAATCGAAGACTTGCTGATCCGTAAATTTTTGGTTTCTGTCATTGAGCCAGCATGTAAACTCCTCGACGTTATTTTCAAACGTGAAACTTTGCATTTTTTCCATTTGGATCTTCCTGAGCTTTGAGATTCTTAGAAGGAAGTCCATCTTGTTCTCAAGGACCCACACATCATTAGCTGTGAAATCCCTTTTTTCAAGGTGACCCCGAATATGCATATATGCATTTTGCTTCAGCACATCATAGATGGGAAGGTTTTCCTTCCACTGCTTTCGAAGAGCCATCCTCTGCACTTCTAAATCTGCCTGATCCCCATTGATTTTCGCTTTCACCATCTCTATCTGAGCCAGACTGCTGTTGATGTGAGTACCATAGCGTAGATTTTTTCGGATTGGAGTTCGACACTTTGGACATTCCTTCAGTTTTATCGCCACCTCCTTTCCCTCCCCTGACTGCTGGTTGTCATCCATCGCCATGTACGTGTCCATGGCTGAGTATTCAATGATGTGTCCGCAGTCTTCCAGCTGAATGAAGCTTGCCTCGGGGTCATCCTCAGTCCCGAAAAAAATCTCTGTGACCTCTTCGTGATTACAGATGCGACATTTGCTGGGACATTTGTCTCCACACAGACCTATGCAAGGATGGCCGCAGCCCAGGGTCTCGCCGCACGGTTCTGTGCATGGAGGGCGATCGCACGGCTCGTGGCAAAGCTTGGTGCAGCTTTGGTGAGCGCACTGCCAAAAACAGGGCTCATTGCATGGTGCACAGGACTCTCCACATTTTTTCTTACACTTGCTGTGGACGCAGCAATTCTCACACGGTCTCCGACAGGGGGGGCAATCACGAGTGCAAGGCTCCCTGCACTGGTGAGAGCAGATCAGGCCGCGTTCACATGGGTGAAGACATGGGCGGTGGAACCTGCCCTGAAAACACCTGCCACATGTGCCACGACAGGCATGGCCACATTTCAGCTGATGCTCACAAGGAGACTTGCATTCAGGTTTCTCATCCTGCATTTTGTAAAAGCAACAATCCTGTGTGATGTGGCCACAACTTAGATCTAAGGTGACCACCACCTTACACCTACTGGTGCATTCTAACCCACACCACGAGTCACACAGATGCCCACAGCGAAGCAGCCTCTCGCAAGGCTTCTTGCATGTAAACGTCGCGGGGTCCTGATGGCAGGGAACCATCTGTTTGTGTTCACACTGGGGTAGGATCTTCTCGACCTTCACTGGACATTTCTTTGGGCAGTCTTGGTAGCACATAAGTGGGCACTTGTGTTCCAGCTCACACAAAGTCTTCGGGCACTTCTTGACACACATGTACTTCTTGTGCTTGGGGTCGTAGGGATGGCAGACTCTTGTGCAAACATGGCCACATTGCAAACGGAACTCGCAGGGCTGGGTGCAGCCGCCTTCAGGGGCTTGGGCGAAATCTTCTGCACAAGAAGCTTTTACCCTTCGATCCGGATGATTTTCACAGCACAGGGTCAGAGCTTTTCCAACTTGGCCATTCTCCTCCAAGGTGCTGAAGATGTTGCTCCACAGTTTGACTTGTCCCAACATTTCCCTGTTGCAAATACAGAAGAGACCTTTCTTGGCACGAGACAAGGCCACACAGACACGATTGGGAATGTTCAAAAAGCCAACTTTGCCCTGCAGGTTGCTGCGGACCAGAGACAGGATGACAATGTCATTCTCTTCGCCCTGGTACTTGTCAACTACATGAACTTTAACTCCCTGGAACTGCTTTGCAGGCATCATACTACGCAGACACTGGAGCTGGCCGGTGTAGGTAGTGAGGATGGTAATTTGCTCTGGTTTGTAGTCCTGAAGGAGAAAATAGCGGCAAAGAGCGACTACAAACTCTGCCTCGTGCTTGTTCTTATGGCTTTTTCCATCTTTGATGTGTTCTTCCAGTTGGTTGTGCTCCACAAAGAATAAATTGGTGTTGAGTCCCTGTAAGACAGCATTTGATAGAACACATTTAGTTATACTTTATGTCTTGCACGATCTGTGACTCAAAATACTTTTCAAAGTCTAAGTTTCAATGCAGATACTTTTTATCCATGGATTATTTAAACTGAAATTCCCTGGAGCTTGAGAGCAAGTACTATACCCACCTTGATGTTTTCATATTCAAAAACAGAGGAATGGTTTTCCAGCTCTGAGTAGATATGTGGAGTCAGCAGACGGGCAATATCTGGCCTCATGCGATGCTGAAATATAAACAAAAAAAAACACAAACACAGGCATTCACATATGAATACAGAGGCATTAATGCACTGAAAAACAAACACACAGACACATACGTTCAGGTGCTATGCTTTTAGCTTAATGATTGATAGAACATGAAATCGGATAAATTCATAAACAAACTCCCGCCCCCCCCTCACTAACCTGGTAGTTGAGTCTGACATAAGGGACTTTCATCTTCACCAGCCTCTCAAACATGGACATCTCCAGGCTGAAGTTCCTGGCAAGATCGTAGACTGTGGCACTGGGGCGCAGCTGAGAGAAGAATTCAAGATTATCAAATGATGTAAAAAATGTAATTATAGTTGGAGAAATAAAAAAGTGAGTGGCAGAGTTTTTTATTGTTTCTTATACAAACTGAAGACTTGCTGGCTTCTTGTGGCCTAATGGAAAGATATTAAGGGCTTAAAATACGTTTTAATTTAAAAATTGGGATTTTCTTGCACATTGTGTCAACTTTGAAATGTTTAAAGAACGCATGGTGTAAATTGTAAATTGATACAGTAACTTGCTTTGGCTTTTTGAAATCACACGAGTTGTGTTACCATCTTTAATTATAGCCTCTAAATGGATCCAAACCATGTAAATAAAGAACAGAATGTTGAATTTCATGATCACATATTTACGTGATCAGACCATTTTCAGTTATGTAAATGTTAGTGAACACCATCAACACAGTAAGCCTGGGAGGGATAAGCAATGTTCTGCACTGGGTTTCTCTTTTAGTTGGACTGGATGAGAATACAGAATGTATGCAAATACAACCGAACTTTCTTTTGCTGTGCTGTTAGTTCTTCGCTCTTCGCCTGTATGTGTGTGTGTGTGAGAGAGTGAGTGAGTGTGGTGTGTGTGGGTAAGTGTCTCTAAGCAGCCTTAGCTAGAGGACAGAGTGTGATTGTGAATGTATGTGGGAGGGGGTGTGGGGGAGGCAAGACAAATTCTAGTATAAATGTGAAGCATTGTGTTCTGCTCGATTCAACACCAAACCTGTGATTAATGAACGGCCCGACAATGCCAAAGCTTATTTTACCAGGAATGTGTGATCCAACCACCTCCATCACATACACAGATCTGAGTTTGTGTTCCACGATAACAGAGCAGTTTCTTTGTATTTGACTTGTTAGTGCTCAGAGTTTTAAAACCATGAAGCAATTTTCAAGTCAAACTCGATTTGAAATTCCATTCTTATACTCGCTCAACTTCCTGTGCAACTGTTCAGGTTTGTTTGTATAGTCAAATGCATACATTCACGCGTAAACAGTGCAACAAACAAATATTAGGAAAAGAGCGTCAGGAAATTACACAGCAAGAAGATACCAGGAGAGAATATTCAGATGTGTGATCAAACTGTGTGTAGATGTGATCGCACTTTGCAGAATGCTAGACAGGCGGCCTGGCCATATGTCCTTGGCAGGCCCTTACAAGTAGTTGCAAAAGGCCACTGATGCCAAGCGTTTCACTCCTCACTAGTCTCCGTCTCTAGCTCTTGTAATGGCTGGCACAGAAAATTATGTTTTTTTTTTACATTTCCCTCAAGGCAATACACAAAATGTTACTGACAACCACACAAATACACAAACGCCCTTATGACAGGTTGTCCTTTACATTTTCACCTGGGCATGCAAATTAGGTCTTTTCAATCAGAAGGATCAAGGCTGATTGAAATACTCCAGAGCGCTAATTAGGCAAGATGCAAAAATTAGGCGAGATGCATACATTATAAGACCAAATCTCATGAGATGCCACTCTAACACAGTTCATCAACTTTGATATTCAGCTCGACATACTTTGATATTCATATAATTATTTGTATTTATGGCCTAAATGGTGCGCTACATCAGGGTTAGTAGATATACTCCACTTGCAGCTTGAGGTACTTTACAGAGCTCATCACTGTATACAAATATTGTGTATTAAAGCTCGGCTTATGAAAAAACTATAACCGATACCTCTATTTGACCTACAGAAGAAAACTAGACTATCAGTGAAAACACTGATTAATTCTATATAGTCACTATTAAAGCCTGAAATAACTAGGTGATAGTAACAGCATGCTGAAGAAACAGGCTTTTTTTTTTCCTGCACTTTTCACAACAAATATTCACAATGAGTGATACATTTGTTGTGAACAAAGAAGGATGAGATCAGAAAACACTACTTACACATGTACAGTCTAAGATCAGCAAAGAGAAAAGACATACGGCTTTGTTGTATACCATAATCAATACAAACAGACAGCTCCTCACAAGGGCTTTAATGTCTGTATCTAGACCTTATGGACTCAAATTCACTTTGGACTATGAATGTGTTCATGAAATGTGTTTGTAGCGGGTTGCTGTAATTCACAAGTGCTAATATGTCTAAATAATGGCTTAATGCAGAGCCAAGCTAGCAAGCAAGCCAATTGGCCATTTTAAGCTAAAATGACTTGCTGTATGTACTAGGTAGGCAGCTATTATGCCGCACACTTCAAAACGAAAGTATGTTGTTCCTGTTGAGGTTAGTATTTTTGTAATGTTGTACTTTTCGTATGAAATGGCAGCTTTAAACTGTTGTCAGTACACAAGACATATGCCTGAGCATGGCACACATGAGCTACCTGCCATGAACTAACTGTATCAGTGACTGGTATAAATTCTGTTCCTGGTCCAAAAAAATATGGCATATAAGGAAAGCGCCCTCTCAATATTCAGCACATTATACACAATGGATGTGTCGCTTTAAGGAGCTGGGTAAAGTGACGTGTAACAGAGTGCAGTTACATCACCATGACCTGAGCGATTGTTTACCAGTGTGGATTTTTTACCTGCTGGTGGTCTCCGATGAGGATGAGGTGTTGGCAGGACTCGCTCAGTGTGGTGATTGTGTGGGCCTCGAGAACCTCTGCAGCCTCTTCTACAATGATCAGACGTGGACGCACTTCCTGCAGAAGTTTACGGTACTTGGCTGCGCCTGTTGTTGTCATGCCGATTACCTGATGGACAGAAGTTGTGTTCATTTGAGCATCTCTTGGAATCTTTGTGATTCCTTGATTAAGTATATTAATACTAATATTAATATTATCCTGTTTAATGAGGTCATGACTTTTGGAGCTTGAACCAGCAGACTATAGTGCAGTGTCATTTGTCAATCGTTTCCACACATGTGCAGGTGCCTTCAATTCCACATGAGACAAGGTATATTTTTAATGTTAGGATGTTTAAAGAAGTTCTCTGCGTCTCGTAACAACAGGTTCAAAGCACACTAACGTAAAGATCATTGTTTTCCAAAGATGAAAATTTTGGCTACATCAAGCTAATATCATATGAGAGTGTTTCACTAAACTATTGATTGTGTCCACTATGATGAGGTTTGGAATAAACATGGAAAGTAAAAATGATCAGCTGTTCAGATGATTACTGTACCTTCGCTGTACGGAGCACACAGAGCCTCTCGTGGTCTTTAACTTCAGTCAGTCTGTCCACGGCGTTCTGATAAGCGTGTTCACACTCTTGGACGCCCTTGTAAAGTTCTTCCCTGTAGCGTGCCAACCACAGCCTGTAGATACAAAATAAATAGATGACAGTAACAACAAGGTGACTACTTACTCAACTTTATGGAAACCTGAAGACTCTCTCAAAGTATATACAGTACGTTATCTTTCTTGACAAAGCAGTACGTTTTAACCAATCACAACAAGAGAGATATAAAATAAGCCTTAGAAGGAAATTGCCCTGTTTGTAAGTTGAAATGAAAATTTAGACTATGCAGACAGGAGTTCTCTCAGGAGGAGAAGTTGCATCTTGGCTCTCTGAGGTGAGGAGATCCTCTGGGAAACATTTTCCTGGTGATTAGTTGACTTAATTATACACACTGGGAATACAGTACTTCTAGCAGAATGAGGCTGCTTGCATTGAGGATGAAAGGAAGTGAAGGAGGAGAAGAAGGAACATTTAGAAAAAAGGAGTGTTGAAAAGACAGACAGGTAAGAAATATTCATGGAGAGATGAAGTAAAGAAAAAAAAGAGGAACATAGTAAAGGAAGGAAGGAAGGAAAGGAAACACCAATGCAGAATTACCGATAGAGTCTCCATCTGTCCTTTATGCTCAGAGCCCAAATGCCCACGACAGCCTTCTCTTCTGTTTCACTCATGGAGGAGGTACCCCGCAGCTCTTTCTTGATGTATTTCATTATCCTTTTTCTCTCTTCACGTTGTACCTGCGAGGGTCAGAACAGGTTCAACTTTAAACACATTTGAAGTTCAAAGTTTGAGCTAATCTGGTAACATGTTTTGTTGTTATCTTAATAGAAATGATACACCCACATAGTCTTTCTTGTGGAAAAAAATAAAAGGCAAAGCTTTAACTTGATGGAGGGTCAAATATGAAAGATTAACAGGGACACACAGAAGCCGTGTTTGAGTATAACTGTGACACTGGAACAGATATGGATTAGACTATGCTTCATGAGTTGTCTTTTATCCCTGGCCATTGTTTCACTTTAAGCTGACCAACAGTGTCGCTAATTATATTGTTTCGGGTCCCATTCGAGGGGATTTGTTTTCAGGTAGGTAAATAAATCTGAGTCATGCTGCTTGATACAAAAGAAAAAAAACTCACTAGATAAAAAAAAAATTTAAAAAACACACTAGCTTCCATTTTTCATGACTCAACATAAAAATCAGTTTGTGTCATCCTCCTTCAGTTGCAATTGTATGTATTGACTGTTCATGTTTTATTTCCATGTAGCACTATATGTCACATTTTACTATAAAGGTACAGTCCTACTGACCACAGAAGCTTCCCTCTGCAAATGGAAACACTACAAATTATTCAGAGGCAACTTTCAAATAAAAATGAGGATTTACTTGAAAAATACTGTCGTGATCTATTTAAGAAAGGCACTTAAGAAGCTCCTTTACAGGTGCACACAATTTGTAAATTGTACTTTACTTGGAAAATAGGTTTTTAATCTCAATGGGAGAAACCTGGTTCAATAAAAAATATTTTTTAAATCCTAGTTTTTTGATTAATGTTTTTATAAAGAGTGCACAGCACTAGCATGCAGGCCTGAAAGCAGGGAACAAAAGTTGCTTCATGCTATTCCACTATTTGACAGGTGGTGGCAGTAATTTGCCAAGAAGTAAAACAAAAAAGAAAAGAAAGGTGAGATGAAGACTACAAGAGAGAAAAAATATGCATGTAAATCATGCATGTTAGATTTTTTTCCCCAAAAATCTCATTTTAAAATATTTTGTGTAGAAGGAAGTTAATTTTGTTAATAGGTACACAGTGTAAAGAAACAAAAAACTCTGCTTCTGTTGGGTGGCTTTTATATTGAGTCTATATCTACTCCTCTCACCCAGTCCATCTTTGCTCTTGATAAAAAGTTTCTCATTGCATATCGATTGACAAAATGTTGAATTCATGAAAAGTTAAGCTCGTGACAAACTCTTCATTTTTACCTCCCATTCTCCCTCGCCCTGTTGAGGCTGGATTTCAGCTTGACCGAGGTTCATATTAAGCATCATTGCTTCCATCTCTCTGGCAGCCTGCTGCATGTCCCTTTCCTTTTGTCCCTTCCTGAGTTCTTTGGGGCCGATGCTGTCGTCAATAAGCCGGTCTGCCAGGATCATGTCTGCTTCTTCTGTGATTTCAATGAAGTCGTCTTCATGAAAGAACATCGCTTCCTCTGGATCTGGATCTGGATCTGGATCTGGATCAAACACAGGAAGATTCAGTATGAGAGTGATTTCGTTCATCAGTGAATGAAATGTACCGACATTTTAGTTTTTATAGAAATGTATGTGCAACACAAAAGGCAGGAGCCGAGATCCTTAAACAGAGCGCTCTTCCTGCATCAGAGAACAAGCAAGAGAAACCATGCAACATCCAACATACTGCCATGATAAATTTAATCCCAGAGGGTAGCAGGGGTGTCCTGGGCACTACTACCTTTTTTTAAAATACAGGCGAGCAAATCAAGTTTTCCTGATCCAATAAAATGATCTGATCAACAGAACTGAAAAACATTAACTCAATTTAATGTACTGAAACAAATGATGTCTGCAGGGATTAATGTTTACATGTTGCTGCTGTTTTCTTTCTTTTTTTCTATTTTCCTTTTCGTTGCTGTTTTTTTTGTATTATTTAGAATCTGTAGGTCATTTATAAATTTTTTTAAAATCTTGACACTGAAAAGATACATATATAAACTATAAAAATACATTTTCATATCATATTATATTACATTATAGTCATCATTTACAAATATAATACAGCTAGTTGAATAGATGGAGAGGGGTGGGATTCAAGTTTTTACTTCTTCCCACTCCTTTGCGGACATGTAACTTAAAATAGCATCGTGTCCAAATTTTTTCTGAATTATACTTTCCACTGTTTGTAATTATTATTTATTTTCTGTCTGTTTTTTTATGTTCAGCTTTATCTTATGTTACATGTTCGGAATAAACAAATCAAATAAAAATGTTTAAAAAAAATGTGTATGTGACACAAAAAGAGTGCATTATTTTGTCCGTAGTCCAAAAACAAAAAATACTTGGCCACTGAATTTTGTACATCTACCTGCCACCTTGGCCAGTGAGTCAGAAAGTTCATTTCGGGCAGTGATCACAACTAATAAAATTCTTATTTGAGGCCACTGACATCAGAGTATACTCCGAGTAGCCTAACCTCACATAACAGAAAACTGAAAAGGTTTGAGGAGATGAAAACCATATGGCATAGAGAACCAATATTTATTACTTTACATGCAAATAAGGTCTCAACTGTCTATGCACTTAGGAGAGGCGGTAACCATACCCAAAATGAAGGAAACAGAACCAACTCTAAAGAACATGATTGTTGGAGAACAACACAACGGAACTGGGAGATAGCTGTAGGTAAATCCCTGGATCCTGAGACATGGGAACATACTTTTTTTAAAACTCCACACAGTTTGCAAATCAGTTAAAAACAAGATGACTAATTAACATTGTGTACATCCATTATACTTTACACCGGTTACACTCAATAAGATGGACTCATCTAAATCTGATTTGTGTTGGCATTGTAATCGGGGATCTGGGATAGGGTTACCACTTCTCTGGGTAAATGGATCAACACAAATGTGACTTGTGAGCCTGTGATGTGTCTTCTTAACTATAAACCTCAAGGAACTAGGTCTAAAGTAAATAATAACAACCGGATGTATGACGGCCAAGAGACTGATTGCTACTAGCCACTGGAAAGAAACAGGAAAACTGAATCATGATCTATGGCTCCATACATTTCTGGAGACTGTTGCAATGGAAGGTGCAGCCTCTAACCTAGTTGAAGAATATAAGGAAGACCAACTCATTTGGAAAGACATTTTGGACATTATAAAGACTGTGCCTGTTAGGGCTGCACGATATATCGTTTCAGCATCGTCATCGTGATGTGTACATGCACAATAGTCACACCGCAAGGACATGCGATGTGAAGAAGAAAAAAAGAAATCCGTCTGGAGCTGAAAAATGTATTTGAGCCTTTCAATTAAGTTTATGTAGCCTGTCTACGCCCATTCACATTACTAATCGATCTAAATGAGCATATATTTATATATTTTACCACATTACATGCGACAACTTGCATAGTTAGAACACCTTCTCAGCGCTCTGTCATCTCACCTGCTGTTATCAGGGTCGGGCAGAGCGACCAATAGTGAGTGGTCGAGTGACTGAGAGAGAGGGAGCGGTGAATGTGAGCGGAGCATAGCAGGGATCTTGACAATCTGACAGTTTGCTTATAGTTAATATCACATATATTTAACACTTTCGGGGTGAAAGCGGCTTCCAGATCTGTGCGTTAAACTCTATCTTCAGTCAGAACGGGCTCTCGGTTTTGTTTTTGAGGTCTAAGTTTCAATCTTCTGATAGCCCTTTTTATTGTTTATTTCATGGCCTCCTTCCCCCGCCTTACGAATTCATGAGCTGCCATAAAACTTGAAACAGTCGTAGTTTAATGTCGAAGTAATCTGTTGCTTAAAGTTTGCTTTGCTTCCTGCGGAAATCGCCCTTTTTCTCTTTCCAAGGCGGATCATCTTCACAAAATGCATTGTGCTTGTTCTAGAAATGTCTCTAAACATTACTTTTCATTGATTCACATCTCTGGCAACTGATTACTCAAGCCTACAAAAAAGGCAAAACGCAGGATGAGGACAAACTCTGTGAGCCATTGCACGTCTGCTCAGCCTGTATGTATGTGAGGGCTCCCGCTGTGTGTCTCTCTCGTACGCGCGCAGGCTGGAGGGACGCAGCACGTTAATATATTTAATAAATATCCCCGTGATTTTATTTGGTCGCGGAGGGAAACTTAAATGATGGAACCTCAGTGCATGAGCGCGTTATTAAAAAGTCTGACCTGATGTGAGAAGAATCACTTGCAGGAAATATTATAGATCAATATCGATAGGCTAATTAACGGATATCAACATGATAAGACCCTTTGCAAACGCAAATAGCGTTCACGGAGGTAGAGAGAGAGACAAAGGCAATCAGGTTAGAGTCTGTAATCATCATTTCAGGGAGAGTCAGGGAGAATTCAGCTGAACAGAGTGAAGCAGTAAACTTTAAAAAATATCGCAATATATATCGCAGGAAACAAAAATATGGCAATGTCATTCATTCCCAATATCGTGCAGCCCCAGTGCCTGTACTCCCCACATAAATTAATACTTCCCTAGGAACACCCTCTCTTCACCCCTCTGTAGCTATACGATATAAACTTCCTCTGTGACCTCCTGCATGCTTTTTTTTTTTTTAACCTTAGTCCTGATGTTTTGTTTTTTTTGCTTGTTTGTTTTTGTTTTCTGCCTGTTTTTTTTATTGTTGTCATTTGTCTGATGTGGCAAATGCCTGACAAAATGAAAACAATGTTCATGCATACTGTAAGCTGTCTTTAAAGTTGAACTTGAATAAAACTTAAAAAAAAAAAAAAAGAATGTACTCCGAACAACCTGACTTCAGTCAAAATGAACTGAGCGATCAATCAATTCAATGTGAAGAAGGCAGATGACTGCTGCTACTGTACTCGGGTTATACTCGAGATTTCCACACATACTCTAACACTCACACAATGTTTGAGGTTATGACAAAAAGAGTCACTCATTTGTTAAGCCCTGCAGAATTAACATAATATCACAACAAATCTTTTCCCACAGAGGAATTCTACAGTATATTTTGCAATATGCTGAGAATTGCGACACAATATATTTTTTGATGTATCTTTTTTAACTGCATATAATGGATAATCAAACTAAATCAAGAACTGTTTTGTCTATTCATCTCACTTCAGTCTTTTAATTTCGACACAATGGGAGTGAAGCCCACAGACTGACCAACACTGTGATCAAAGTAAAACCCTGTAAACGGCTGCATGCACCTCACAATCTGAACTGTTGGTATTTTACTCCAATCGAACTGAACTGAACACAAACATATATGGACCACTGTACAACTGCAGTGATTTTTAAATATGCAACTTGAATCGTGCAACTGCTTCAGCAATTAAAAGAGCATATTAGCTTTTGATATAATTAAAATATCGTTAGTATAGCCACGCAAAATACCGCAATACTATGCTGTATCGCTTTACCCCCCACCTCTACTAAAATAATTTTCATGTCATCCCAACAACAAGAACAAGAAATTATTTTATTTCTGTTGTAGAATGAACATGTGAAACATATACAATTCAATTTTGTCTAGTGTAAATATATTAAAAATCTATTTTTTAATAACACCTAGAATTTTGAGGTGCTGTTAATACACCTTTAGTTCAAAGAAACCACTTTAGAGATCCCCTTACACATCAGAGAAACACTTGCAGAAAGTTGTACCTTCATATCCAGTTGCGTTCTCTGTCTCCCCCTGCAGGATGGTGATGGAACCCAAACCCAACCACTCCATCATGGGACTGGACTTCTTCTGACTCCACATGTCAAAACCATCATAAATCTGCAAATCATTTCATGGAAAAGGCAAACAGTTATCTGATCCATATATCCCAGTTTATACATGAATATGACATGTGTTTTTTGATATTCAGTGGGACTCACAGGTTGCTGGTGCAGACTGGTCCAGTGTGTCGATGAAATGCATCCCATTAAGAAGTTTTCATGCAGGACGCCTTTCAAACAACACTCCATCTTCAGGGTCTGAGCCTGGATCTTCTCCTCCTCCATTTCCAGCTGCTCATAAATCTGATTAACACATCACAAATGGAGCTATTAGGTCGAGAAAATCACAGAGGAATGTGCGCGATATACTTCAACTTGTAGAGCCGACAACAATGTGTGACAAAAGGTAAAACAAAATGAGGACAGAGGAATGATAAAACCTAAAATATCCTTTGATATGTTCTAAATACTCAGTTATGCGTGAGAGAAATAAAGAGCATCTTGAACCATGTTTAATGTTTAAACTGTAGGGCACGCTGTATGACCTCACCTCATGTTTTGCAAAACCCAGGTGTGAGGGCATCGCTCTTTTCAAACTCTTTGAGTGGATCAGCTCTCTCAGAATGAAAGGCTTCAGGATCTCACTGCTGCTGCGACCTCCTACTCTCACGATGTCACCATTCAGAAACCTGTGGATACCTTAGATGCAGACAGAAACATTTCAGAATGTCAACAAATAAATGTCCCGGAAAAAATAATGTTTGAATTACAAAAAAAGAAAGAAGAGAGATCTGCCTACCCTCCAGGAACTGATCCAGGGCATGGTTAGTGTAACACACCACCAACATCGGGACCTGGTCATCTCTCCAGAGAACCTCATTGGTCAACAGAGCCTGAGCAATTTTAAGGCCAACGTAGGTTTTCCCTGAGAAAATACACCAAATCAATTTACCATAAAGCGTGAGGAGACATTTTGGGGCAAATTGCTACTTTAATTAGGTAAAAATGTCTTTCTTTTTTTTTTAGATAATATAAAACCAATATAGGCTTTTTCTGAGAAGAAGAGAAAACGAGGAGCATATTTGTTTTTAAGAACTTAAAAAAGTTGAGAGGCACACTCAGATTACATACAAATAATCATTTACATCTTCTTGCCTTCTTGCTACACTGACAATCCATACCATGCCTAAGCACTCTTCAACCCTAAAGTCCAGTTCGTTTGACCAGTGTGACTGCTTCCGAACCGTGCTCAAGCACGATACACTTCCTTGGCTATGGCACGCTTCAGAGAGGTGTGCTTCGGCACAGTGCAGTTCATGCACGAGCACGAGCACAACACTGCAAGTGTGACTGCGCTCTAAGGATATGTCACACCTGTTGACAAGCTTTTGAAGGTTGTTGTAGAAAAAAAGTTAACTCAGCAACTCTTTGGATCTTCTATTTGAACAACCTGCAAAATGCATTTTACACTTTATATTCCCAAATGAACAAAGTTATCATTCCTATGATGGCTTTTCAATGTCTCACCAGTGCCAGGAGGACCCTGTATGATCGCCAGCTCCTTGGTCAGGGCAAGGTGAACGGCTTTCATCTGAGACTCGTCCAGCCCCAGCGCCTCCATCTTGGGCCATGCCTTTGGGTTCAGGCTGTGAAAAGGTTGAATCTTGTGCTTTGGGAGAGCGATGGCTGCGAGGTTATAAGTGTCCTGTCGCCGCAGATAAGCTGGGGGGTCCACATCTGAGCTGCACTCCACGATATATCTGCAAGCATTATGGACATGATTAAACCTTTCTTTTATTCTAGAGGAGAGAGTGGGTGATGACATGCAGCAAAAGGCCGGATTCAAACCCATGGCTGCTGCCAGGAGGACCACATCTTCCACACGTGGGGAGCATGACATGATCGCGAGGCCATCCGGTTCCCCATTATTCAATCTTTTAGTGTCCATGTATGGTTTTGTTTATTTGCTCATAATATGTTTCCTAAATATATACACTTTCTCAAATCTCTGAATTAATAAAATTATTTATTTTTTAAACTCACTGCATTGAACACATTAAGGCTTTTTTGTCAGTAAACTGTAACTGACAATGGTCAGTTTGGCACTAACCAGATAATTAAGAACATCACAGCCCATGGGTTGTTAAAAGAAGCGGACCACTCATTTGCACGAACACTACTTTTGATCTGTCACTTTGGTCACAGCCATCTTGTTATGTCTGTTGTTTAGTTTTTAACCAGAAGCGACCATATTTGGTTTGATTGGTTGGACACATGGATTATTTAAGCACTTCTTTTTAAATGGGGCCATTGTTCACAAAGTTACCGTTATGCTGTAATAAAAAACACTTAAAACTAGTAACTGAGACCATAAAGGGGTTAAGGAAAAGCTTTCAGAGATATCAAATGAACAGAGAAGAAGGCTCTCATATCTATTTCAAATATACAAGACTTCTTTCTGCAAACCAGAGGACGGAGTCGCCCCCTGCTGGCCATTAGAAAGAAGACAAGATGAAGGCACTTCTGTGTTGGCTTCAACTTGTGAGTTGTCAAAGATTCATTTAAACCATAACACAAGTGAAGAAGAGACATAACATGTTTGGAGTCCCAAGAGAAAGGTCTGTTAAAACAGATGGCCAACAAAGTGATTCATGTAAATCCATTACTGAGTGCCATCCACGAGCGCAGACAATAATCACATATTGAACACATCCATGCATGATTGCTTTTTTGGAATACTGCGG
This sequence comes from Labrus mixtus, assembly GCF_963584025.1. Classification (NCBI taxonomy): domain Eukaryota; kingdom Metazoa; phylum Chordata; class Actinopteri; order Labriformes; family Labridae; genus Labrus; species Labrus mixtus. The sequence continues at coordinate 16,452,677 of NC_083618.1, read as the reverse complement.
TGATAAAATCAACTTGTGCCAATTAAAAGTGGAATTACTGAACTTTCTTTGAGCACGTCTCCCCCAGACCTCCCTTGAAATATCTAAAGAGAGTGAAAGCGCACTGGGATTGTATAAAAACAGCGACCTTGATGGTAAAACCTCAAACTCCTCCAATCTCAGACACACACTCCTACCTCTGAAAGGGCAGCTTGTCCTCCTCCTGCTCCTGCAGCCCCTCGAGAACGTACCGATAGGCCTCGAAGAACGCAGTAGTCTCGACCATGAGGAAGGACTGACCTTTCTGCAACACAAACATGTTTATGTCTTTATCTATTTTTTTTTTTTTACATTGAACCACCAACAGCCTTGATGAAATCTTGATTTACAGTCATGTCTTTTTTGAAGTTGTAAATTTAAGCATTGTATACAGTAGTACTTAGCTTGTTTTAACACATTATTTAAGCTATTTGTATCTCTGCAGGTTGACTAGATTTAATCAATAAAGTATTAAATAAACTGTCGACTTAACTCTAGTTTTGGTGAAAGTTTTTTTACAGAATAAATGGCTAATAAGATATTCTGCACCCCTCAACAACTTTTGGACATTTTTTTCCTCCCCACCTGAATTGTGTCCAGCTGGATTTTGCTTTCTTCAGTAAAGGAAATCTGGACCTGTCCTTTACACAGAGCCTTAGGATCCCGATCTGATACTGTTGCAAACAAGAGTGTGTCAAAATAATCACAAGACAGACAGACCAGGGATCCAAAGATTAGCCTCTTGGTGTTCTCCCAGCGCACAAACTGTAAGGAACAAGAAGATTTTGTTATTGTTAAAAGAACTACTAGTTCAGTTTCAGGCGACACTAAATGAAACAAAGATCTCCATCCAGAGGCTGACCTTAAGTGGCTGCACATCAAACTCGACTACATAAGCAATCCCAGTGTGCGTGCACTTTGGCACCACCAGCTTTGTGTCAAAATACACCCTGATGTCATCAAACTGCTTCTTCTTCAGTGTATTATCACTCCTTTCCATGTTCTTTTTGTTCCAGAGCAGCTGCTGGATCCCCTCGCGAAGCGGCCGCACAAAGTCCTCCCTCAGTAATCGGAAGTGTGTGTCCAGGTATACATGGGTGTTTGTGTAGCGCTGCGAGGTGAGGTTGGGTCTGAGGAAAGGCCTTTCTTCCTTATGGAGCTCCTCAAGTGTGGGGTAAATGGGAATGGTCCTGAAATCTTCCAAGTCCTCCTCACCTGGGTATGAAAAAGCGGGACGTTGAGTAACTTGTTTACCTATGAAACAATGTTTTGCAGTAAAATGTCATTTTGCAGTGTTGTGCTAAGTAAAAAATTATTAACTGGGTTTTCACCTTCATTGGTTAATAGGGAGTAAGTTTCCTTATCTGAACGCAGGGTTCCCTCCCGGGATTTCTCCTCAAGGTGTTCGATCAGGCCTTGAACCCCCTCCACCCTCTCCTCCACTTGAGGCTGGATGTGGACTCCTGATGCCCTGAGCCTGTCAATGATTGGTTTGATTTGTGTCACCAACAGACTCACTGTTGCCAACGAGCTGGCAGGGTACGTGTTGAGGACCTGACACACATTGAAGGAAGAGAACACAAACAAACACAGAAAATGTTATTACTCTTACATTTTAATTTATTCTATTTGTTTTGGGAACATTGTTACAAGGTTACGCAAAGGCTCTGACATCTCCTCCATTGGCTTGTTGCTTTAGAATGGAGGACATTCAAATATTGTATTACAACTGCTCAACTGCTTTGCATTACAGGTTTGAAACAGGATTTCATTCCCTTGAATGAGAGAACATGTTTTATTTGAGAAGAAGTAGTATCTGCGTGTTGCAAAAATCTCACTTCAACTTTTTTTAATTTGTTCATTTATGTACATCCATCCTCTGTTTACCTCAGACAGAATGGCTAGGATGTTTTCCAGTTGCAGTGGATATCGTTCCCTGCGGTGAGGGTTGGACTCTGAAACCATGCCCACCAGATAATGGGGCAGGACGGTGCGGAAAAACCCGGAATCTTTTATGATGAGGGCCAGATACTGCAGGGTTCCTCTGTTGGTCCGGGCTTTGAAGGCTTTACTCATAACCAGGCAGAGGAGTTCGACCAGGTCCTGCCTCATCGTCGTGTCGCTGAGGACCTCAGGTAGGCCCGGTTTGGTCGACAGGGTGATGGCCAGCAGAGACGGCTCCTTTAAAGAGAGTTCCTCCAGTGTTCTAAAGCCCAGACCATTGCCCCGTGGTGCCCCCATTCCGCCTGCAGATTTTGCTCTCGCTCCATTTCTGTCTTGTCTGTCTCCCCTAACATGTCTCCTCCCTCCGTCTTTTCCTCCCCTTCTATCCATGCTCTGTCCTTCCCCTCTCTTTGCAGCAGTTTCTAGTGAACCTCTTCTCCATCCTTCTTTTCCAGTTGGACCTTGCTCTCCCCTTTGTCTTACCCCTCCTCCCCCTTCTTCCTTGTTGGCTCCCCCACCCTGTCTACCGACTCCTCCTCCTCCTCCTCCTCCTCCTCTTTTTTTCTGTTTGGCTCCTCCCCACTGACTTCCTGCTGCCCCTCCTCCTTCTTGTCTGGCCCCTCCCACCTGCCTACATGCCCCTCTGCCTCCTCCCCTTCCCCTCCCTCGCATCGCACTTGCCTCCACCCTGCCTTCTCTTCCTGCACCTATTTGCCCCCCTCTTATCATGCCTCTCCAGCAAATGCCTTCACCCCCACCTCCTCCCTCTGCTCCTCCATCTGTCACCTCCCTATTTTTGCTCTTTGCACCTCGATGTCTGCTTCTTTTGCGTTTGTCTTCTGTAGAATTTCCATTTTCATCAGTATCACCTGGGGAAGGAAAAACAAAATGTATGTATTAAGACCTTGAAAATGAGCACTTAGTGTTGTCTTTGTATTCATCTTATTTTAAGTGATCAACTTTCAAACTTTATATTTACCATTATGAAGTTTGAATCCCTTTAAGCCCTCCATAGGCTCACATGTGACACCTGCTCAGATTTAGGTAAGGGTCACTGTTTATCTCTAACAGAAAGAAATTGGAGAAGTAAAAAAAACATGATTTCATCATTATAAAACAAGAATAATGAACAATCCTCAATCCGCAGACAAGTGCTTAGAAGTGCTTATTATTCTTTTTTTTAATCATATCTAAATTCCTACCGCATACGATTATCAGTATTTGCAAGGTCAAAGCAGTGTTTGGGGTCAGATAAGAAGAGATGATCTCACTCTTTATAGTTTCTGAGGAAATAGAAACAACCATTCTGTCTGCTAGATCGAGAAAAAGGTTATTATTGAGCAAAGGGAGCTGCAAACAACATTTTAACTATTCAGAGAGATATAAAACATTTTATTCCAGTTCTTTTCCTGGGTGTTTGCTTGCAATAGAAATGAATTACAAATATAAATGCAGAGTGCGACCTCTAGTGGACGCACATGATATAAGGGGTTAAGTTAGGTTTCCATTCTACAGAAATGAGATCAGAGCACATTGAAGCTTTGCATGTTGCTTTACACAACACGCTAATACATTTGCAAACACTTTTTCTTCTTCTTCTTCAATTTTTCTAATTCTAACTTTGGGTGTTCTCACTCGGGGTGTTGTTTGCTTGCAATAGAAATTATGTACAAATATAAATGCAGAGTGCGACCTCTAGTGGACGGACATGATAGAGGGAGTTCAATTAGGTTTCCATTCTACAGAATTCAGATGACAGCATACTGAGGCTTTGCATGTTGCTTTACACAACAAGCAATTTTTTTCCAATTGTTTTAATTCTCACGTTAGATCCCAACGAATAATTTTCCACATAGTCCTTACACCGACATGATATTAATGATTTTATGTCCGCATTTATTTATTTTACAGTCACGTAGGCCTATTGCGCTTAATTCGTACTAAATATTAAATTTAGTTAACAAGTAAGCTATGACAGGTAGCTGTCTCAAATGTTACTACTATCCCCTAAAGCAGCATCTTCTTTCGAAAAAAAGAAAGACATATAAAAAGTAGGACTTACCAAGCCTGAAATGTTGTGATAATGGTATTCACACTAACATGTATCTTTATCAGACCGGTAGTCTAGTCTCTGCGAGCTGCTCCCTTGTTGTTCTTGCTTCTTCTTCTGCTGCTGCTGCTGCTGCTGCTGCTGCTGCTAGCACTCTCTCTGTCAGTGCAGGAAGCTGCTGTTTATATAATGCTCTGTCACTCCCGTTTTCCTTTCATCACATCAAACCGGGTAACACGCCACACCTAGCAGACAATGTGAAACATTAGGCTACTGGGTTTATGACTAAGAAGCACATGAGTCACATCTTTGGGCACAACATTGGCCGGTCTGCGAAAGTTTCGGTAGGTTGTTGGTGGCAAAAAAAAAAAAAAGTGTAGACGCATTATCAACACAGTTTAGTTGTAACCCTGTAAAATTAATGTGACACCTACATTGGTAATAGTGCCCAGAAGTCTGAGAACAGTGGTCCAACTTTTAATAGCCTAGATAAGGTTGAGTATTTTGAAACATTTTAAAACACTGTCTTGAAATTGTTGAACTATCCCTAAGTACCAATCATGTTTTTAAAAGTAAATGTATTATCTAAATGACTGTGAACAAAATGTCATACCTGGAGTTGTTTCTTCCATTGAAGCATGTATGACACGTGGATTTGATGGCCTTAGAGCAGTGGTTCCCAAAGTTGGGGTCGGGACCCACTGGGGGGTCACAAGACACTGAGAAGGGGGTCGTGAGAATTCTTCCAAACACATCAAAATTAAAAATCACTTAAAATTGCCTATTTTACCCATTATTGTCAAAACATATGAAAAAAAAAAAAAAGATCAAGAGATTAATTCTGCTACCATTATGAAAATAATAATACAGTGTTCAGGCTGTTCTTTTGTGTCGTTCTAATTCCAGTGTTTGGATCGTGTACCCGGCTGTGCACAACGGTAAATGTTTTAACCACCTCCATGGACAGAGTGGGTCCCCAGTCTCTAGCACCTTATTTTTGGGGGTCATGGGCTGAAAAGTTTGGGAACCCCTGCCTTAGAGGACTAGTTAAGTAACTCAACCAACTCCAGTCTGTATTCATTGACAGATATGGCTGCACCTTTGGTTTACAGCAGATTATTAGCATGAGTCATTATGATACCCTGAGAGCCTTTTTTATGAATCAAATGACTGCTGGTTTGTGTGACGACAGTGAGTTTTTTAGGAGGGTGTACTGTTAGTTTTTAAACCATAAAACCACAAAATGCTTACAGTACACCTGTTGCCCTCTGACATTACGCCCGGGGTTTAAAGTTTAAACGCTGTTAATGTTTAACTGCTCTGTTCAAGGTTGTGATTTGTAAAACTGTAAGGTAAGTGCTTTCATTTCACCACCTCCTTCCTGGTTGTTCAGCAAATTTGAAGACTATTGAAAGTGAAAATGTGGAGAGACAAGGTCAAAATGGGAAATTGAACAGCATATTTGCCTGCCAGTTTCCTAGATAGCAGCTAACATTCAACTGCTTGCAAGCTAACTAGGCCTATAGTTTAATTCTGTGAGGCTAATGTAATGTAAGCTAAGACATTATCTTGTAACACTACCAAGAGTTATGTGAGCTTTTAGGTACTTCTTAGCTTTTGGTAATGTGATGGAGTGAGTGGCTGATCGACATGATGTTGGCTGTTATTGACCATGACCCAATGAGCACAACAGTAATGGCATTTGAGCTTCCCAACCTTACTTTTGGGAGGCCATCAGAAGAAAATGGCCACTGTGGGATCAATTGGCCAAGAAATAGGCCCCTCAGCAGATGATGGTGAAAAAAACCTACTCACGGATGAAACCAAGTTTGAGAATTACAGCAGTAACAGGGGATTTAGAAAACAAATCTAGAGACTTAGAGCGTTAACAAAATGACAGTGGAACATGTTGATGGGGATATAAGTCTGGGGTACTTTTGCTGACTCTGGAGTTGGACACCTCAACTAAATAGTCTTCACTGGAAAGAAACACTTAATCATCACTATCAGTATAGTAAACTGTCACTATCACTTATTCTTCAGTGTCAAGCTTTGGTTTGCATCTTTCTTGGGATGATTGAAAGTGCAGCTGGATTTTTAGTCCAATCACACGTCAGAGCTTTGGAAGAAGCTGACCACCTGACTTCAACCCATTGATAATTTACTGGGCTAAGAGAGCCAATCAAGGTCTTTGAAACCTTCTCCATTACCTTCTATATTTCAGCTCTAATGGGTACCAGTTGCCATCTTGTAATGTATTTATTTTGACAGATTTGGGGAATTCCGCTTATTCCTACTGCACTGCCCCACAGTCAGAAAACATCACAGTGTGGAGGCTGGAACTGTTTTTATGCGTTACATTAACGCCCACTGGACTGTAAATTTATTTTCTTTACATGCACTCTGAGTAGATACTGCAAGTTTTGTGTCATTGTCAAACTGCACAGATCATCCATTGCACATTTTTTTTCTTATATTTTTACATTTTTAAATTGTATATTAGCCTATACAAGCTATTGTAATTGCTTCCATATTTTATTATGTAAGTTCTTGCTATTTTTGCTCATTTCCTTTGTTAACTGTTTGTTGCACCAATACACCAAGACAAATTCCTTGTATGTGTAAATTTACTTGACAGCAAAAACCGATTCTGATTCTGATTCTGACATGGGCATGGAAGATCTTCAAAAATAGCTCAAATTAGACACACTATAAGTCATGTGGTTGTTGGTTTTTTTCACGCCATGTGTCTGAGTTCCTGTTTCAGCTTGTGTGATTAACCCATGTTGTGTTGTTTAACTTGGTCTTTAATGTGTTTGTGTGTTTCTGCCATGTATCTCTTGTCAGTGATTTTTTTTTATCTCAATGGGACCTCCTGGTAAATTACTAGTAAAAAATAAAAAATAAAAAAAATAAGAAAATAATATAATTATACATATTTTTTTGTCAAATCATAATGAGCATAACAATGACTGAGTCTTTGCAAACGAAACTCAAAACCGAAACTCAAAAACGAAGCTTCTACAGAAACAGCTGGTACGGTAGCCCCCCTCCCTCCCCCCCCGCCTCGTCATCTTGGTGCTACGTCATCACTCAGGCTGAGCGGGGAGGCTAGCCCCGCCCCTCCCCCCCCGCCTCGTCATCTTGGTGCTACGTCATCACTCAGGCTGAGCAGGGAGGCTAGCTAAAGCTGTTTGTATCCTATTGGTCGCTCACATCAATGTAAACATGTAGCCGTTTCCTCGATGTGACTGTTTTGCCATTATGCGGCGACTCCTGACTCTGAACTTGTTAATCGGTTGTCCGAAAAAAAAATATGGCTGTGTTGCTTAAAGTAGCGTTTTTTGAGCCGGGTCAGTGTGGTGTTAGCTCGATAACTAGCTAATATCGGGCCGTGTTTGTATGAAGCTGGCCTTGCTAATTAAAGACAGCTACGAAAAAGCGGGCTGAACAGAGGTTAGCCTAACAAAGGAGAATGGCAATTAATGTTATCTGACAGGGGGACATAAAGAAGTGGACATGAAGAACTCCAGAAGTGCTGGTGCCTCGTCACCTGTGAACGGGAAAAAAGGTAACGTAGAGTTTCTACATCTCCTGATTTTGACATTTCAGCAGCGTGAATACATTTTACATTCATTTTAATGCGAGAAGCATGACCCCCCTGTTGTTTCAGCTCGCTAACTTCACCACCTCTATGTAAACTTATACTAGCAGCATTAGAAGTAACACTAGTGTTTGCTGCGTCTTAGACTGGGACACCAGGCGGAAGAGGAAAATTGTGGATATCACACAGGCCCTGAGTGCAAGTCCAGTGGATGTGGCAGCTTTGAGGAGGATGGCTATCAGCGAAGGTGGGCTGCTGACTGATGAGATACGCTGTCAAGTCTGGCCTCGGCTTCTCAACGTGCCCCCCAGCGTCCTGGATCAAGACCCAGGTATCATGTTTCCCACATTTACCCGAAACAGAGCAACAAGGATCACACATCCACCCTGCATGTCAAATATTAAAACACAGAGTCTTCGCAGGTTCAAGGTGTCCAACGCACAGTATTTGACTATGTCTGATATTACTGATGGTGAAATGTCTTGTCCAGAAAAGGTAGAGCGGGAGAATAACAAAGACTACAACCAGGTGTTGCTTGATGTCCAGCGCTCACTGCGGAGGTTCCCCCCTGGTGAGTAAAACCCTACCTGTGGGACTTTTTCCACAAGCTGTGCTGTGTGCTTGATTGCACAGAAACACCGATACATGACAGTTTTTGTGCACCAGACCTGAGTACCACATCTCGGGATTGAGGTTAGAAATAAAATGTGCCAGCACGTATACTGTGCAGGCACTACTTTACTTCAAGGGTTTTTCTACACTATCTGTGCAAGTGATAGGGGTAGACGCCAGGTTAAGTTTTTTTTTTGAATTTGTTAGAAGTTGTTTTTACAGTGAAGTCAACAACGTTGCCACATACACCATTAGGTGTACAATCAACCATTCATTTGTTGACCTCTGCAAATGAATTGTATTCACTTTAGGTGTTCAAAATGTGTTAGCTTTCAGTGGGTCACAGAGTTAAAGCCTTTCCATTACTTGTTTCTAGTGTTATTTTTGCTGGTAGTCAACTTGGAACATTAATAAATTCCAAAAGAGCTCTTTAGAGGTGCAGCCATATTTTATACTCTTTAACTCGACAAAGTTATCTCTGCAGGATTTATTTTACATATTTAAAATACATTTAAAATCATCGTTGTTAGACTTGCAGTTCAACGCTGCTCGCTGCCTTCAATGCGACATATTGCACAGATACAGTCCACTCCCAGTCACACTGTATGTGCATATATACAGTTTACAACATGAAAGCAAGTTCTACTCAATTCCCTGGTCCATTGGACTTCACTCTCCACTACTAGTGTCCATCTCGCTTGCATTACTACCTGTATTGTCATTGTATTATTTTCTATGTGGCTGATGAGTTTATATTACGACAAACACTGTTTCTAAATCTAATTTGTCCCAGGTCTTTAATAGTCTGCATAGACAAACCATGACTGAATAGGTTATACGAGTGGGTTTTGCTGCATCTCAGTTATTTTATATTTACAGTCATTGCTGAGGAATAATACCAAAAGTCTAAATAGAATGAAAACGAGTGTATTTTGGTTTTGTGTGTTCTTGTAAAGGAATGCCAGATGAGCAGAGGGAGGGTCTCCAGGAAGAGCTCATTGACATCATCCTCGTAGTTCTGAAACGTAATCCTCAGCTGCACTACTACCAGGGATACCATGACATTGTTGTCACCTTCCTTTTGGTCCTGGGAGAGCGACTTGCAACTGCTCTTGTTGAAAAGCTTTCCACGCATCATCTCAGGTACTACTGCAGCAGATTCTTTCCTCTACCTACCATTTATTTTCAGTTGTCTTACTCTCTTTCAAATTTCACAATATAGAATAAAACACATCCTTTCTTTTTTAACCTCCTTCAACAGCATCTTATTAAACCCCCATGTTTTATCCTCCTTTCAGGGACTTCATGGATCCTACCATGGACAACACAAAACACATTCTAAACTATTTGATGCCCATCATTGAGAGGGTCAACCCTGACGTGCATGACTTCATGCAACAGTAAGAACCTCTTCCGTTTGAGTGATAACTAAATTTGGATCTGCATGTCAATAATGGTCATCTGTAAGACATTAAAGACTGCAAAAGGAAACACATGTCGTTTGAACATAATTTGCACGGTAATGCAGCTATACTTGAGCCAGAAATTGGCAAAAATTAAAGGTCACATATTATTCTCCTTTCAACCAGTTTAAATAAGTCTCAGAGGTCCCCAAAACATGTCTGTGAAGTTTCTTGCAAATAATCCACTCTGATCCTGTATTTGATTATGCCCATAAACCCCTCATGCCCAATTGTTTACAGTGAGGAGGCAAACTCGGAGTGCAGAACAAACACCTAGCTGTGGGAGTGTCACCCACCAGGGGGAGGGGATAATGCCCTTTGTGATGTCATGAAGTGAAAATCTCCAAACTGCCTGTTTGAGTACATATTTTCTGAAAAGTGGAGAAGACAAAAGACAGAGAGTATGGACTTTTCTCATGGGGGTTTGCAGACAGACTAGTGACACATATTAGGGTTAGAAAAACATGAAGTCTATTTTATGTGTGACCTTTTAAAGCGCCTCATATCCAATATAGCTTCCTTGTGGTCATGAAATATATCATACCTACTCAACACTTTTCTTCTATAAGTGTCTGTTGTCCTAGAGAAATACATTTTGTTTCCTAAGTGTATGTATTCTGAATCAGTGTTTTTCAATATGACTCTATCATCATGAGAGTAACAGTAGGGTTTCAAAATCTATTATGTGTAATGTGAAACTGCTTTCATTCTGCAATCATTATTGTTTTATGATATGTGAGACATCCACAATGCAATATTCATAGTGTGTTCAGGAAATTGAGTATGCTGCATGCAACTGCTGCAAAATAACTGAATCTTCTGCAAGGCAATGATCCCCCATATCATGGACAATATGTCAATTGGATTGTTTTACTTTATGCACTGGCTTTATGAAACACCTATAACAATATTGATCTTAATAGCATTAAAATCAGCTAAGATCATATTAAAACTCAGCATGCCTACATCAAAGGACCAATGGTTTTAAGTCGAGGAGAAGGATAACCAGGCTTACAGCATCCTGATCCTATTATGAGTGTCCTCTGAGGACTTTACGACACAGGTCAAGAAGTGAGTGACTTGGAGGGCTGACATAACTGCAGCGTTATATCTTTCAGTGCCAATTAGAGTTTTAAAAAAAAATGTTTTTATTGCTGTTGTAACTTGACACCATGTATTCATTGTTTCTCAGAGCTGAGGTGGGCACAGTCTTTGCTCTTAGTTGGCTGATCACCTGGTTCGGTCACGTCCTGTCAGACTTCCGCCATGTGGTCCGGTTGTATGACTTCTTCCTGGCCTGCCACCCATTGATGCCCATCTACTTTGCTGCTGTGGTTAGTTTCATTTGTTCAGAACTCATGGTTTGCATTTCCAGGGAATTATAAAAAAAGAAAAAACCTTCCTGTGCTGTGCATTATTAAGCCTTTTCTCTGTACACACAAGTGACTGCTGCCGTATGAAACCATAAAAAAAGACAAGTTGATGATCTTGTGCAGTGATTTTTAATTGGTGGGTCGTGGAGCTGTTTTTAGTGGGTTGCTAGAATGTGCCTGGAAAAAAACCTGGTGTCAAACAGTTTGTCAGGTGCGTTTTTAAAAATGTTCAGTTTATTGCTTCCGTCTGATGTTCTGCATCGTTTGATCTACAAAACATTTGACGGAAGCTGCAAACTGCAAAAACTGCATACTTTTTCATTAAATAAATCTGATTGGTTGAAAAATATCAGAAATTTGGGTCACAGTTTTTCAGGGAGGAGTTAGTGGTGGGTCTTGAGGTTATAAGAGTTGCGGCAACTTTACATGCAGCCTGTTACAGTTTGTTTTCCTATTTAACTCTTAATTACCTGTATTCTTTTTATATTTTGATTGTACTTTTGATTTTTCTCTGGCAGCCGAATTTCCTGCTGGGGATAAAGAAAGTATTTCTGATTCTGTTTGGCTAAGCTGATCCTCCCAGTGTTGTCAAATAAAGTCTATGCATTTACAATGGGTAAAAAAAACAACTGCTTACTACTGTGTTGCAGATCGTACTGTACAGAGAAGAGGAGGTGTTGGAGTGTGAATGTGACATGGCCATGGTTCATCACCTGCTCTCTCAGATTCCTCAGGATCTGCCCTATGAGACCCTCATCAGCAGAGCAGGAGACCTCTTTGTTCAGTTCCCTCCCTCTGAACTGGCCAAAGAGGCTGCCTCACATGAGAGGTACTTAACTCCCGAGGGTGACTATAATGGCAACCGTAGTTTTCCAATATGCTTTTCCAATTTCCAGTAGCCATTATCAAACTGATGGAAGTGATGTTTCAATCTCCGACATCAATTGCAGTGTAGTCTGTTGCATATTGCTATAATTTCATAGGAACTGAATGTACCAGGTTTTTACAAAGATATGAATAATGCTGTGATGCGTATTTTCTGGTGTGGTAAGATTTTTGCAGAAAATTTGCAATATATAATACGACCCTGTGCATAATAATAATATCATGTACCAAAAATCTACACCAATGGCTTCTTCAGTTACCTCCATTTTACAGAGAGCTTTACAGAAAGCTATTTTACTACTATTGAAATCTGCATATTTCTTTACACAATAATAATCTTGCCTCACCCTTTAGTTTTAATATATTATTTTATAGTTTCATACTTCTATTTTCCTCTCCTATTCTTTCATTAACACTAATTTTCTCTCTGTCTTGGTTCCCTCTGTGTCCATTTTCTTCCTAAGCATGGCGTCATCTACCTTTAAGGACTTTGACCTTGCCTCCACCCAACAGCGACCAGACTCTGTCCTCCGTCGCCGCCGCCGACAGAGACAGGCTGCTCTGGAGAGCTCAGCAGCAGCTGCAGCAGCAGCAGCGAGCTCGGCGGTGACCCAGCCTTCAACTGCACGGCGGTTTGTCCGACTGGCTGTCATGGGCCTGACAGTGGCTTTGGGGGCAGCAGCTCTGGCTGTGGTCAACACTGCCCTGGAGTGGGCCCCCAAGCTGGACTTGTTTCCTTGAACTTTATGCCCCTGACTGAATCTAGATGATGGGTCTGTCTCCAAGAACCCTTTAAAGAATTAAACCACAAACCTTTCAGTCGATAACACTGTCTGGAGTGTTCCCTCTGAACTGAATCAGTTAACACTCTGCTTCTCCTCCACTAGCATGGGTCAAAAACATCCTGTGGAGGGTCCTTTTTATGACTCCTGAAGAGGGTTAACCGATGTAACAGCAACGGCTGCTCGTGTTGTAAAATGAAGAATCCATCCTGTTGTAATTAGGAAAGTGTATTTCTAAGAACTAGAACCGATGGTGTCATATTAAAGCTTATTTATATTTGGTTGTAGGATAATTGGATATCAAGTTATGCTCACAGAGATTTATTCTGATAGCTTGGTTGAAGCATTACACTTGAAACTGCTGCCAATTAGGAGAGCTAGAGTGCATGAATGAAAGTTTGTGTGTGTGTGTGTGTGTGTGTTTGGGCGTTATCTATTTGATACCTGGACTGAGACCAAATAGAGGATGAGTTAGAGTCCTCTCTTTGTATAGTTAACTATTTCTTCATAATAGCCGTAGAGGGATCATGAAACAAAGACACTTTTTAAAGTCACAATTTTACGACGTTTTTAGGATTTCTTTGTTGCTTGGAGTAGTTGAAGAAACGCCTTTTTTTACAGTTAAGAGAAAAACGTCATTCTTTCTTGGGCAGAGTAACTTAAGACTGACTGTTGACAGTTACATATTCATGGTGGCTCATTTTAGGGTCAGCGAAACCTAACTGTAAAAAGGTTTTTCACACTAAGTGTTAGTGGTGTTATCAAGGTAAATTTATCATAGCCTCCTTGGGACTAGTTTTTTATCTTAAAACCTTAAATATGAAGATTAGACTCCTGATAAGAATTCAACTTCCACAGTGCTTCAAGTAAAAACAATCCACGAGCCTGAAACAGTTTCATTGTTTCCAATTAATCGCTTAATTAACTATCGGGCTGCATACTCTTAAAAGGGTGTCTGTGTTTCGTGGCCAGAAAACTCTAGTTTTTCAAGTCACTCCTCCCCAGGAGATGATTTCATCTCTTTCCATGATTTAATACTAACTCACTCAATGCCTGCTAGCAGAAAATATCAGAGAAGTGATGAATCGTAATTCAAATGAAGTGGATATCATAGTCCTTGTGTTTGCACAGTGGGGGACCTAGTTTGCACTGACCACATCTAATTTAGCTAAATCACTTACATTTGACTTTGGTAGGTGCTTTGATCACTTTCTCTGGAAGCAACCTCAGCCTTCAAAATTATTTATTTTCCAGTGTTTTTAGTTTGTTTGTTTTAAACAGGAATTAGCTCATGTCATTTGGTTAGCTCGATTGCTTTGAGTGTAGCATTTCAGTTTTAGGATTGGTCCAGCTCATTCCAATGTTCCAGTCATTTTCATCCAATCACATGTTTAAAGAACAGTTATAGGGCTTTGCTTAGGTGGCATCACACTCTGCTGGATAGCAAAGTATTTAAAAATCAAACAAACAGGGAATAGTTTCAGAGCACTTCTTTCTTAGATAATGAATTTTGGTTGCCTGTTATCTTTTTGATGTCATTCGTTCCAACAAAAAAACTTCAAGGTCACCTGCATTGCGGCTCAACAATCCAACTACAAACGTATCATTTCAGCTCAACAAACAAAAAGTCAACACATACATCCCATTCCTCTATTCTTCTTTATTGCCTTCTTTAGTGAACCCTTGATTCATCCAATATGGGATGAACAAACTACATGAAGGTGTTTTGTAACATGTCTACACTCTGAGGTGCCTGAGAGTCGTAATAGTTGAGCAGTATTGTAACACACAATGTATCTACACTCAGTGGTTTTTCATTTATTTTCATTGCACTAAAAGATTTATCTGCCTTTTATGTTTATTTTGTTATAACAAATCTGTCTTACTAATGTCAAGTTGTACAAGAAAATGCTAATAAACTAGAGTCAAAATGGTTTTGTATTAGTTTGGACAAAGTTAAACATCAGCAGGCAATTGTAGGCCTTTTTGGTCAGCAGGAACTTTTTCATAGTTCTGGGAACTGTCCCCCTTGTTGATTCTGCACTGCAGGAACTATGAACTATTTTAGTTCCTAGAACCCTGTTTAGAGGAGCATTTTTAGCTCCTGATTCAGAGAAGGTACCCTGGTGGTGCGAATGTACTTTTTTCCTCTTCAAAAAGTCCCCAGAACTGTTTGGTCTGAAAACACCTTTTAAGAGTGTTGCCAGTGGCGATTCTAGAATCTGTTTGGTCCCTAGGCATTCAAAAAAATGGATACTATGCCCCTACAACCAGGGTTCAACACTTACTCTTTGGTCCTCTTTCTTTTAAAGGCTTTATATGCCATTTTTTGATCCAGCAGATGTCGCCCTTGAGCACCAGCATGAAACTAAAACAACTTGCGGTGCATTGTTGTGTTAGCATGCTAATGCTAGCGATCTTTATTATGCTCATATCTTCACACTGCATGTAAATTTACAAGAAATGAGCGTGATCTAGAAACACAGTTAAGCAGTGAGTACAGTATGTTATTCTTTTCTCTAGTCCCTCAATTAAACAACTTTTATACGAGAGGGGAGGAGTCAGCCGGCCGTCCGGGCGATGTAAACAAACTGAAGATAGGACTCGGAAAACATCACAGACAGTGGGACTCGGGTGTTACACCCATTGTAGACAGTCATGACTCACAGTTATTTTCAGAGGATAGACTTGATTTCTATTACATTCAAGTGTGAAAAGTCACATATAAAGCCTTTAAACTCCCAGACTCAGCAGGACAACACGAGTGTCTGCCGTCAGATGGGGCCATCTTAGGGAGGTTTCCTACTGTCTTTGCAGAATTTGCACATTTTTGGCCACTGCTGTGATTTAAAGTTTGTCAGCCCTTGAGTGGCCCCGAGCAGTTGCCTGTCTTGCCTGTTAACAAACAGCGCCTGTGAGTGTTGTTATGATCCTTATTTTTTCCTGCTCAGACTTCCACAAGAACCAAAAACAGAGATACTAAACACAGACACAAATGTACTCCATATAAAGCAAAATATTTTATACTCCAGATTGAGGAAAACACAAATACAAAAAAGAGGAATACAAAGGTTTGGCTACAGAGTGCAAAAAGAAGACATTTGTTCCAGCATCACTTTTTAAACCTTACATGTGACACTCATTCTTATGGGTTACAAGCTTCCCGATTGGCCCATAATCCAAACAACATACAGTTCTGCGATTCTTTATAAACTTAAAAACAGGATCAAATGCAATTGAACTTCACATAAAAAGGTACAACTGATGCACACCTGTTCTGCCGGAACTCAAATCTCTGACTCCTACATGAAAGGAGGCTCCAGATAAGTAGACATTACTCCTCTCACTTTCTCTCCCCAGATAAGAAGTGCAAATCTGTCAAGTCTTTCGGCTATGCAGATAAAAACGTCCTTGGTTCTCACAATGTTCATTTGTCGCTTTACGGTAATAAATTCAATGCTTTACACACATTTAGACAGACGTTTAGAAGATATAGTTTAACATTTCACTATGTTGGCTTAAGTAGCCTTAAAGGTACCCTGTCAGCTGTCTTTGTAGGATCCTTTGCTCTTTCAGCTACATGTTTGCATATTTCACTGTTCGTTGTTAGAATAAGGCCCGCCATGCAATACTGCAGTTTCCTTTTTCTTTTCTATTTAAGGCATGTCACCAGAAAAAAACACAGAAGAGCAACTCAAGTCTTCTAGGGCGTACACAAAATATGCTGTGTAATCAATAGAGCATTATACTCCTGAACACATGACACTAGAGCCCGGGCGATTAATCGTCTGGCCGATATTAGCACATCACATGACTATCAGTATTGGCTAATTTTTTCTCCAATATTTGCCGATATAACTAGGTTTATATTTATTATTAAAATAGGTAACTAGGTTTTTGTTTAACTGAAGAAAAAAAATCTTGTCTTCATTATATATAATTTTCACAAGTGTTTGATAACAGCATCTCTTAAGACCGAAGATCCAAAAAAAGATATCGGTTGATATATAATCCCTAACCACAGTATCAGAATTAGTTTCTTCCTAATACCGGTACCCTTCTCTGCCCCAGAAATTCCCTATCGGTCGGGCCCTAAAAATAACTTCTGATATAGTGCTTAAAACATGACGACGATACAGCATCGTTCTTTGTGCCATTGTACACAAAGTCTTTAGGTGCGTAAGAGTAGCTTGTTCTGCTTTAAGAACACGTTGGTTCAATGTAAACATCCTTCACCACAGTCAGATTAGTTTGACTGAGAGACAATATATTGCTATAATGACAACAAAATAATAATCCTAAACATTCGTCAAGCAAAAATGGTAAACTATACTGTACATACACTGTACTCAAGTTCTCAAACAATTCTGGTCAGTTAAATTAAAAAGAAGGTGTTCATTCTGGTGTGTATTGTAAGACTACATAATGAGTAGTAGAAACACTCACCAACCAATTAATTAGTCTCAATCTTACTGGTAGTTAAAAAGTAGTAGAAAAAGGGGGGGAAAACAACAGGAGTGATACCTGTTAGGCTGGTTGTCTTACAATTTAATAACTTGCAGAAGAAGGGTGTTACCACATTGAAAAGAAGACTAAGATTAGGTTGACTAAGGTAAACCAAAAGAAGACCTGCATATAGCCAACATTAAGCTAGCAGCCTAAGCCCAAGCCGAGTTATGCATTTCTTCAGACAGTGCAGGTGCTTGCATTGGCGTTCATTAGTGTTCTTCCCTCAGTGGCAATTTTGGCAGTTGGGATGGCACGGCTGATTATTGACTCGGCATCTACATCCCCCAGATGTGTCCCCACTGCCCTGTAACATACAATAAAAAGAGAAAAAGTCACACGAACAACTCTAAAACAAGTTAGATGAAGTTCCTTAAAACTGATCATACTGTAGAGGTGGGCGATATCGGAAAAATATCATATATCGATTTTTATTTTGGCAAAATCACGATCACGATTTTTTTCATACTGATCTTTAGACAAATTTGTAAGTTACTGACCAGTTCAACCAAACTTATTTCCCTGTATAATGTTTTTAAATGCTGCAACAAAAACTGCACTGAGAAGTTTAATCTATTTGAAAATAATCTTTGTAAGAGGTCTCACCCAGAACATCTTTAGAAACAGAAATGTCTTTCCCTCAATTTGATCAATATTTATGCACAATTTGAAGGTTTTCCTCACCACTTTGAAATTATGATTTAGTTATGTGTCCTCTTTTTATGTTCATCAGGAACATTTTCACGCAGTGATGCATTCATTTAAAAACATGTAGACTTCGAGTTCTTGTGTTTCTGTTCTATTTTAGCCCTGCAGAATTCCTACAGTTACAGCTTCATATCGGCTCTGCAGCCTTTGTTCATAGGCATTGTTTTTTTATGACATCATTGGACTAACTTTAGTTTTGTTTATATATAATCAAACATAATACAGAATGTGTTCATTCTGTGACACATGATCAAAGTAAGTTTTACTGACAGAAGAGTTTAATTCATAGAGGGGGCAGGACATTGTTGATTGACAGACAGACAGTCACCATGGTTACTCACTCTCACCTGCCTGCTGCTTTGTAACATTGTTTAGCCTAATCCCTATAGGTCCCGTTATCACAACAGGTGAGCTTCGGGTGGAGAGGCTTGATAGTAACTTTTAAAAACTGAGAGAGAGCAGAAAACACAGACAGCAACATTTTAAACAACGGGGTTATATCTCCCACATCCTACATCTGTCTCTGACTGTTAATGTCTCTCTGGCTCGTATAACGGTTTCTTGTGTCGCTGTCTGAGATGTAGGCTAATCTTAACTGTGCAAACTATACAGATAAGTTAACTGTTGCTCACAGCGTGTCGGTTTGGAAAAATATCAGAACAGTTGCATATAACCGGGATGGAGTCGTTTTTGCGGACTTTATTTTTAAGTTTCGTTTTCACCGCTGCGGAGCAAAAAAGGAGGGTGAGACGAGTCTGTGTCGGAGCATAAACTGCAGCATGATTGAATAAACACATTAGCCCGGTTGTACGATCTCCCTGCTTTGGCAGATCGTCAGCAAGTTAAAATCCTTCACAATCTAAGATCGTTATATCGCCCACCACTATCATACTGTACAAAAAATGTTTTACATTTGGTCCCCAGCGAGCTTGTTTAGTGACCCAGCAGATTTCTGTTTTGCACATCAAACAGCAGATCCAGTCACAGCCGTCTTTTTTCTGGACGATGACATCACACCGTGGGCATTTCATAGCCTCACCGTTCTGTAGCATGCTCTGTAGTCAAAATACAGAGAAATCATATCAATGTAAAGTAAACATATGGAAAATTCATGAAAATACAAATACTTTTACAATCATCAGAACCACAACAATATTAAATATTTTCATAACACCATCTCCACACATCGACAACCTGCTGGTCACTTTCATTTAATAAAACATTTAAATTAATCTATAAATTACAAATCTTTCTAAGCAAGGGTCAGTGCCAGGCCCAAAAACACAAAGCTAATATTGTAAATATTAAGATGAGATATACCTTTATTTTAGAGCCTCACTGATTAATCAGCCAGCTGATAATATCGGACGATATTAGCATATCAAGTGACTATCGGTTTAGGCAAATTTTTACTGCATGCATTCAATCAGTGATGATATTTTATGATAATAATGCAGGATTTGAAATTTACTTTGTTGAATAATTTGTGCAACAAGCAAGAACAATGCCTTACAAGTTCTTGCAAACCCCAAACTGCCGAAAGAGCACTTAAAGTTAATGTTACGTAAAAAAAACCAAAAAAAACAACCTTAAGAGTTAGTAAAATAAGAGGCATCTAAGAACGAATCCAATCCATACACAAGTTTTTGTTCCCCTTTATGAGTCGCTATGAATTATTAACAGGACTAAAGATAAATTAAAGAACCTAAAGCTGTATTTAATTACACCTTATATTTAAAAAAAACCTTTCGTTATAACCAATGAAGATTAGAATTTCATGTATTTGTTTTTGGCATATTGAGCAGTGCAAAATTGTAGAGCCGCGCAGGAACTGTTGTGTTCACATCTGTTTCTCGATTCACTCGCTTTTCAAGCATCACTGAGCACACAGCTGTTCACTGTCAGTGCATTCAAAAGTGCAACTGCAGACAGCAGCTGTAAAGGCCACTCCTGTGCAGAGTGATCATCACACACAGCTTTCATTTAAACCTACCTGCAGCATGAGAGTGGTCTGCTGAGCCGCCTGGTCGTTCTCCGCTCGGACGCGCAGGTCGTCCTGATAGTCCTTACAGTTCATGTTGTCATGGATGGCCTGTAAACACATGCACAGTTTACTTGATGCTCTGGTTCTATGGGATTACCGATTCTAATAGTGGTTAGTTAGATGTCTGCCAATAGAGTAAATGTCTTGAAATACCCTGCAGAGGATGCAATTGGTTGCATTGCAGAGTTCACAGTGGAACTCGTCGACTTCGTCCTCGTAGATGCACCACCCTCGACAGTTGGGGGTCTGACAGTGGAAGCTGTGCTCCGAGCGGCTTTCCGCGATGATCAGACGCAACTCCAAAAAGCGCTGGTGCTCTTCATCTGTGAGCAGCTGTATGCAGGATCACCCAGATGTTAGAAGAGAAGCAGAGAGAGAATAAGAGTTCAGTTACTGAGGGGTTATTCATATGTTAATTATTAAAAAATCACTTGTTTATTGATGCCCGAGAGAGGATTTTTGGTAACTTATTATTATTGTTATTATTATTTACCATCAATATATATATATATATACATATATACTGTACATTCTATATATTTGTATTATATTAGTCTCTATATTATATAACATTTCATTATATTACACTATATTGTTCATATTGCACTATAATATATTATATTATACTACATTATATTATATAACTGCACTCTGCATTACTGTGGTACAACACTGCCTCTCTTCTCTGCTGTTTACATTACTTGCTGCTATTTATCAGAGATTTATACCGAGTCACTTTAATCACTTGTCACTTTATCTTGCCATTCTCTGCAAATACTGTCTCAATTCCCTGCATAGTTAACTTCATCATTCATTTTGTACTTGTATATACCCCCTGTTTTTATTTTTATTTTTATTTTTATTTGTCTTATCTATTCTGTTTAATGTGTATTTTGAGCTTTCTTGTCTGTGCTGCTGCAACGCCCGAATTTCCCCTCTGGGGATCAATAAAGTACTATCCTATCCTAACTTGATTTCCAACTCTATCCACTGTCCTATCTCTACAATAAAGGCCCTAAAATAAATCTTAAAATACAAAATGCCACACAACTGTTGGATTACGAATATGTTTGCCTGTTTATACTCCCATAGACACAAGTTTTCTGGTTGTAAAGTCTTGCACCCACCGCTTTGATCTCTCGGTCCAGCAGCTTGCTCTCACAGTTGTCAGGACACGACACCTCAGCATCTTGACTGTTCACTATCATCCCTTTAAGGCAGTCCCTGAACCAGGAAACACCAATGAAAATCAAAATGTATTATGCATTAAATGACATCCAATGCACGTTTTGCCGATAAGAACAGAACACATTTGATCATACATATAATACAGCTGCAAAATGAATCATAGTGTTAGACCTGCAGAAGGTGTGCAGACACTCTCTTAGCACGACGCCCTCCTCTGGCTGCAGGGGGGAGAAGCAGATGGGACACTCCATCTCTGTGGTGTTGGAGATGAGGTTCAGGTCTTCTGTTGCCAACAGGTAGAGATAGTTCCTCTCACGTTCCTCCCGCTGAGCCTTCATCACAAGATGAGGAGGCAATTACAAAACAGAGATTCATGACGAGTCATCACAATTAGTGTTTTCAGGAATCGGAAAGTGAAATAAAAAGAAGCTCTTTGGCACCAGCTATAAAAGTCTCCACAAGAATCCAAAAATTTGTATTCACTGTATTCTGTGGTGCTCTACTGTTTATGTGAAATGTAGTTAGTTATGCTGTATGTAAATACACTACTGGTTCTGCCTTAATCACACATGTCATAAAAAAATGTTACCTCAACAAGAGCCACAACAAACATAAGAGGCTCTTAGATAACCACATGTCAGATATCAAGTCTTTACATTTCAGAAATCAGTACATGTTTTATGAAAAATTCAAAAGCTTTATATATAACACATCATTGCACAGCTCTGAAATTGCAATGTCAACAAAAAGGTGTAACAAAAGTTGAAATTACATAGTTTACTATGACGATACTATATTTGGAGGGGTTTCCAAAGCTCCGTTTCCACCCTGCAGTCCGGTGTGGTTCGATACGGTTTGGTACGTTAAACCCTGATCTTGCTTGCGTTTCCAGGGCAACCATACTCTTGCTTGGTAAGCGGAGTGTAACCTGGTCACATCAGCTGCGAAATGGCGTGACATCATAGCAGCTAGACACAGTGAGGCCCGCCATTAAATTCAACGAAGAAGAAGAACGTGACACAGTAAACGAAGGACAACAATGGAGAACGTCCAGCAGAGGTCTGCACCTCCGGGGTCGCATGGGAAGTGGATTTTCTTTCGACCAATAAAAAAGGACTGCAGTGTGTCTAGTTCCAGCCTTTAGGGTCGGATCCGTACGCTTGGCATCCCAACAGAAGTGTAGCAAAAAAAGTATGACGGTACAGAGCAGCTATTCTGGAACCCTTTACAACTTTTGACAGTGGAAACGCCAGAAATGTGTGCATCAGTATTACATTTGTGAATCTTTTGGATTAATTTTTACATTTATATAGAAGGACAAACATACTGCATGCATTTAACCATTTTGGTTTTGAAAATATTTACTTTCGACATTTTTTTTAACCGAACATTTAAAAAATTTGCACATGTAGAATTTGGAACAGAGCAGTCGTACTCTTTCAGAAAAGATCACCGAGGTCTTTCTCTTATTATGGTCAGGTTGTGTAAGTGTACCTTTAACTTTGAGAAACCCTGCCACTGTACCTGTTCGTACTGCAGCATGGCCAGCTGTTCCTGCTGAATCCGCAGAGCCTCCTGCTGGTCCGGCTGGTAGATGATGGGCACAAAGTAATCCTTGGGTCGTTCCTCACCACACATCTCACAGCCTGGACGTGTGGGTTTGTTCACAAACGTACAAGCTGCACAGGCCCAGCCCAGCTGCACATAGACACACACACACACACACACACACACACACACACACACACACACACACACACACACACACACACACACACACACACACACACACACACACACACACACACACACACACACACACACACACACACACACACACAGTATGTTTGTACAAGCCCTGGTCACATGCTAGATATACAGACACTGATGCAGAGTTTGTATTCTGACCTGAGGTTTGGGGAGCACAGCAGGTTTCTCAAGAGTCGGGGGTTTGGGAGGAAGCGGAGGAGGAGCCAGCTTCTCACCACCTACTGCACCAAGGCCTCTGGCTAAAAGGTGCATCGACTGCATCGAATCCATGATGCCTAACAACAGAACATCATCATCAACAGTGAGGTCTTAGTATAGTCTCACATCTGACCACTACATGTTTCTTTTATAAAGCAAGCACTGACAAGACTGCATTACATAATGGACTAGTTATTAGGTTAGTTCACTTCTTTTTCCCCTTTACTAATAATTATGCTTATGTAGAGTACAACGGACACAGGATTTATGACTAACTCTTTTTAGCTACAACCAATCAGAGCTGATTTTCACAGAATGACATCACCCCCTCCCCCCAATCATGATGCTTCTTAACAATGAGTAGATCACTTTTATTATTATGAGCCTATGTTCAAATGGGAATCTTTTTGTTTGGACTACCAAATAAATGGACTCATCTGTAGCCCTGTATTGTGTGTGTGTGTGTGTGTGTGTGTGTGTGTGTGTGTGTGTGTGTGTGTGTTTTAATCCTGACCCTCTATGCGTTGTTGCTCATGGTCCAGTTTGTGTTGTTGACGTGTCAGATGAGCAGCCTGGGCTGAGAGGATAAACAGGAAAACCTTGTCTCCGCTCTTACGGACACCGTGGCTGTACAACGTCTCCCGGTCCTGAGCCAAACGCTTGCCGATCACCCAACGCTGCAGCGCCGGGGCAAAGCCGAAGTCGTCGCAGATCTAGGAACACCAAAATGAGGGAGACATTGATCATTCAGCATCCCATAAAAAAAAAAAGTCAGAATTTTGCACATTTCATATGACATGTTTTGGAGAATGTTCTAAATCTAAGAAATAAAACACAATGACAGCATCTCATTGACTTTCTAGCACAAACTGTGGATTTTTTTTAAATATAGATGTATGTAGTTCTTAAGATTTATTTGTGGGCTTTTTTTTGCCTTCTCTGATTGGACAGTGGATAGAGTAGGAAACAGGGAAGGGAGAGTGGGGAAGGACATGAGTGAAAGGAGCCACAGGTTGGACTTGAACCCAGGCCGCCCCCGCTTGGAGGAATATGGCTTTCGAGATTCTTATCTTATGAGATTTTAAATTGATTCATAACTTCCAAAAATCGCTAATCAGTCACTCCCTGCTAAGTGCTAAGGCTAGCTCTTTAACTCAGTAGCATGCCAAATTCAGCCAGTCTCACAGATGACTGGAGTAGAACCTGAAGTATGAAAAATAGACCTTGAATCCATGAATCCAGAATTTGTTTTGAATCGAAAATAAATCCTGAAAAGAATCGTGACCCCAAGAATCAAAATCAAATTGTGAGACACCCAAAGATTCCCAGCCCTAGTCATATATATAGCTGTTTAGGTAGTAAAATAAGTGTTGAACACCCTCTACTGTAAATGTTGCCGTCACATCTGTACCTTTTCTTTCAGTTGTGCTATTGTGATGTAAAGAGAGACCTCGACAGTCACTGGGATGTAGTTTTCTGACTGAGCATCCTCCACTCCAACCCACAACCTGCGAAGGGAAAAACAAAAGAATCAAACTTATCCGTCTTTAGTTTATTTAAGCTTGTTGTACAATCACTACTCAAATAAGCGTCCAACAATCAATCATTTTGCCACACGGACATGTCACAGTAAACCTACTTGCGTGCACACACTTGTTGTTGCCATACTTCATTCCCATCCATTACACAATCTGAACAATTCCTCAATCTAAAAATAAACTCTTTGAACACGAGGGAGAGTGTTTCTCATGAACAACCAGATTAATGAGTTCAGTTTTTAGCCTACATAAGGATAGCTGACACACAAAAGGCATGGCCTGAATCCACACAATCACAGATGTGCCCCCCCTCCTCACCTGATGGAGTCCTGAGGGTAGGCCTGAGTGTTGATGTTGACAGACACTGGCACAGACAGCTGGGACAGTGTCTGGCACAGTTTGGCTGCTTCCTGTCCGTCCCCGCTGCACAGGGCTTCGCTCAGAGAGAGGGCCAGATCCTCAGCTGCACACAGAGCAAGAGAAGAAGAGTGACTATCTTCACGTGACTTCTCATGAACACACTTCACTCGTACTGCACTTTAACCACAGCTGATAACTTAGCACTGCTTGTTGTGTTATGTAACTCTGTCCAAAGCAGTTTATGACAAACCCCAACAATGCTCCTAATGTTCTAATCCTCTGAGGGATTTCTGATTTAATTCAAAGGGGGAAAAAAACATACTTTTTAAGGATTCTGTATTGGATATGTGACATAAAATAATATAAGAACCTTTATTACAGAATCGAAACTAAGTTGACCTGCTCACCCTCTTTCAGATTGCCTCGCGTTTTAACTTCAGAATCCATAGATCGGCCTGAAACGACATGTAACACATACCATGTGGCGTAAATATAACGATTTTATATGAAAACAGAGATCTCTATAAGTAAAGTTTTACATTCAACCTTTTCAGGTCGTGTTGTTGAAGTCCTGTCCGCATCCAACACACTTCCTGTAGTCGACTTAAAGGTGACAATTTCGGTTTAAAAGTCCAAATAAAGGCTGGTTACAGTCTCAAGTGGACTAAAATGTACTTGTTATCTTCCTCTGTGGCGGTGTCCTGTCCTGTTCTGACGACTGCTTCTTCTTCTTCTTCGGTCGATGACAGCAGGTAGAACGGAAAGCGAAACTGACCCGAGATCAGGAAGAGAAACTTTAACAGGATCGCACAGCCTATCACTGACATGAGACGGGAGAGCGAGAGGGGGCTTTGAGCGACTCCTGCGGTCTGGAGAGAGAGAGACAAGAGACGGGAGAGAGGAGAGCGCAGTGAGTTTCGGTCAGTGATTCAGTTCACTTCGTTCACCCAGATGATTCACAACCACTAGCCTGGGCTATTTAGCCCCGCCCCTTTCTAACCTCCTGAAGACTCGAAAAGTGTGAAGTCAAAACGTTTAAATGTTAAATAAACATTTGAAAACAACTAAATCTTTAGGTTTTTATTTGTTCTCCCTATAATGTTATTTACAAGGTTTAAAATTCCTGCATTCTAGTGGGCTTTCATCAACCTAGACTTTTCTAACAGCAGTTTCAAGGCACAGTTAACTACTGGAGAAATGGTAAATAGGCCCATAGCTTGTATTTAAAAAAATAAATAAAAAAAAAGGCTAGAGCAATGACTCCAAACACCCAGCAGATGGCAATGCTTGTCAAAAGAACAGTTCTGTTGAACACTGAAAAGTTGGAGTGGCTATGAACTAGCAAATGGACGCATCTTGGCAATGAGATTCTAAATCGTTAATATTTAAGTTGAAGTTCATAGTTTATCCCAGAGCGTCATTATTAACGACACAGGGGAATTAATTGCATTTTAAATAGTGATGTCATCCAATAAATCCATTTCATCGCATTGAAATGTGGACTTTTTTGATATTTCAAAGTTTGTTGAGCATTTCAATAGGCTATAGGATTAGGCCTGCATTTAATTCAGGTTTAAAAAGTGATATCCGATTATAGGGAGACTTTCTGGTCTTAGTGAAGATCACAGAGATCTTGATCCAGGTGCAGAGCTCAGATAAACGAGCCAATCACAGCGGCTCCGGCAAGGAGGGGCGGGCAGCTCTTCCTCAGCAGCATCAGCAGCACAACAACACAAAGTTACAGAGCATCTCTCCGAGTCCCCGCCTGCCTTCTTCTCGCTCGACTTCACCTCCTCTCCGTGTCTCACCTGCAGTCTTCACCTCCTCCAGACCTCCAGCGATACTTTAGCTTCCACCTCTTCCCCGTCTACAGTTTACCCATCTGATCTGAGGTGTGTCTGGACGAGATCAAAGATGCTGGCTTGTACGGAGATGATCACTATGTGCCTGCAGTCCGCCAAGCAGAAGCATCTCCGGGCTCAGCAGCAGCAGCAGCAGCAGCCGCTGCACAGCGCCGGACAGGGGCTTAGTATCTTTCATGATGTGAGTGGACCGACTTTTTCTTTTACCCATAAATCACTGTGCAAAGGGGTTGTAGCTAATGCATCAAATTGTTACAGCTACAAAGCTATACTGTTTTTATTTTTTATTTTTTTTATTTTAGCGTATTATTTGGATTGTGTAGTTAAAACAAAAAAGTCAACACATGCTCCATCAAAACATAAACATGGAAGGTGGAAAATGTCTGATTATTCTGCAGTAGCCATAGTTTAATTGAGTTTTAATTTTCTCTGTTTTGTCAGTTTATTTTGTGCAAATTCTATAAAAGTGAAGACATTTTTGAACAGATGTTTTGTCATATTTTCTAACATCACACAACCGCTGGCACACTTTGTGAATGTGTGTGTGTGTGTGTGTGTGTGTGTGTGTGTGTGTGTGTGTGTGTGTGTGTGTGTGTGTATGTGTGTGTGTGTGTGTGTGTGTGTGTGTGTATGTGTGTATGTCAGAGGAATAGGAAGAGCTGCAGCTGCTGCCTCTGCATGAAATGTTAAGCTCTCACAGTCAGATGGATTTAGGTGCTGCTGGGTGTTCTTTCTCCTCATTTTGTCATTTTGGCACACACACACACTTATACAAACACCAATAATCTCTTGAAAAGCTTTATTCAACATTACATGCTAAGCTTCCCCCCCCCACCACCACCCAACAAAAAAAAATTAAGCGTATTGACAAAAATGACTTAGATTGAAGTGGATATGGAATGGTGTATGTTTTTCATACCTTTGATTTGTTAATTTGCTGCTGCGTCTCCCTGTGTAACTCACATTAATAACAACAATAACAACAAAAAATCACAGAGACACAAACTCCGACTGCTGCAGCACTGCACTGGAATCCATCAGTACAGTAATTACCCAGCCATCACATACTGTCACGTTGCATGTTAGTAGGCCAAATGTGTCCGACAACTGAGCTCTCACAAAATGACAGCTCTCCGTCTACCCTCACTCCAACGCGGCACACAGACAGTCTTGTCTAAATAAGGACACATTCCTCATATATTGCAGTATTGTCACTGTATCTGTGCCCCCGAAAAGGCTACAACAGCAAAACGAGTATCTCCACATTCACTTTTCAACCTTGAGTTTTTTCTGTCGATGGAGCACAAACACACTAACAGGCTCACACTGCTCAATGTTGGAAACATCATTCTGTTTGGTAAGTCTAAAACAACCTGTGTAGGACATAACAGGGTTGATAGAAACACTTGATACTCTACAGCCAGAGGAGGACATGGTTTTGATTGATACGCTTGTCTGCTCATTGTCTCTTTTCACATAATTATATGTTCACTGTTATCGAGGGAACGGCAATGTGCAGATATTGGAGATCTTATTTCAGACTTTGGGATCTCTGTGTAGGTTTTTCAGTGATCCGCTTTAGGATCAACATTAAAGGAGTTGTAGCATTTTTTTTAATCAAAGAAGGAAGAGCTGTCTAATGCTGCTGTTGTGGTTTTTCCAATAGTTCCAAGATGTGAAGTAAGCTAATTAGGTCAACCAGTCAGCCTACTACAAACAGGTAGAAATATTGCCTCGAGTAAAAGTTGCAAAGCGGATCATTGCTGATTGAATTTTGGAAGTAGTGCCAGTGAATTTGATTTTTTTGCGGTGGTAAACATTGGTTTCCAATAGACTACTGGAGATATGAATAACACACACACACACAGTATAGATTTGGTGAGTAGATGGAGGTATGTACTGGAGAAGAGGGTTGTGTCTTTGGGCTTATTAGACCAGTGTTTTGTAAAACTGTTGCATGCAACAGGAACATACTCTTTAAAATCAATACATCAATAGCAGCTCTGTATTGTCTATTTTTTCCAATAAAGGTTGATCAAGTCAATTTTAGAAGATGTGCAGGGATTTACACTATTTGACCCACATTCTCAGAGTGAGACATAAAGCAATGTCCTGTTCAAAGGCTGGGGAAATAATGATGCTAGTTTGCATGTGCTGTAACGCTTGTTTCTTCCTTTTTAATGTCTTTGTTATGAATCAGGTTTTCTTGATCACCAGCACTACATTTACATTTTCTTACTCTGTTCTCCCTCTCCTGATGTTCATCTTCCCTGGAGAAACAAACAAAAAAAACAGCACGTAAGAAAACCGAAAGGGCAAAAAATGTTGAAAACACGTGCGAAATGTACATCTCTGAAATGTACATCTTCAGGAAATGTAGAGAAAGGAAAAGCAGGCAGCCACATTAGGGCTGGAATGATACCTCAAGATACAATTCAAAATGAATACAAATAAAGGACAATTTAAACCAATTAGACAAACATATATTGCAGCTTTCCTTTTTGGCCAGCAGAGGGCGCTTAAGATAAGATAAGATGATACTTTATTGATCCGCAGAGGGGAAATACTGTCTTTGCAGCAGCACAAAGACAAGTAGCTAGTACAAAAAAAAATCAAACACAATAGATAAGAAAAATACAAATATAATAGGAGGCATTTACACGTAGAATATAAAGGGTAAAGTGAACTATACAGGACCATACAGACAGCCTTGGAGATAACCAAGCGGCAACCTCTGGTGTTGAAAAATGAAGCCAATGCAGAAGTGCAAAATCCTGCAGTTTGTCAAGTGTCTGCAGAAGCACTGGAAGTTACATACACAGAAATTCAAGCCCATTTTTACAGCAGAAATTAACATGTTTACAGCCTGGTTCAAAAAAGCAAAATTGGCCTGATTAGCTCATGTCTCTATCGGCACACGCTGCACAGGGAGAGAAAAGACTGATGGGCTAGCGTGATGTAACGGTTTGTCAAGAGGCTTAAAACCTGCGTCAGCTCCAGCTCTTATCCTGTCCTTAGGTTGACTGAAAGTTAGGGTGAGACAGTATTTCCAGCATGGCGACCTCCATCGATGGGCTTCCAAAGCCCCCTGCAGAAACAGATGGGTGATGTCACTCACGCTTCATCCATTAATATTTACAGTCTATGGAAATAACACATTAGAGCTTGTTGTAATGGCCAAACTTTTCAAGAACTAGAAAAATCTCTAAATCTCTCTACCATCTTAGGGTAATTCTTCTTTAAGGACTGAGTAGCTGTATTACATATGTGTAAGACATCTCATAGCAGCAGAGCTATATTTGATAGGAGGCAAGGGTATGCTGTGAGCTGAAAAGGAAACAATGTTTGCTAAGACTGACATTTATATGTCTGACATTTACAAAGGTAATGTCACCTTTCTAGCCTATTAGAAGTGTATCCAAATGGAAATGAATTTGTAGGCTGTACCTGCTAACAGAACAGAACAGAACAGAAAGACTGTTATCAGCCGTGTGTGTTCTGTTGCTGTTGTCTGACCTCGGCTGAATACATTCTAAGGTAATCAGTCTGTCTCTCGATTTCATCATTCGATATTTCCAGCAGAAACACCCCCTACTAACAATGTAATTTTTTTGTGCTATACATGTGTTTATTTGATTCAGGATTAGTTTGAAAATAATGAGTGTCACTTTTTGTAGGGAAAAATATTCCTTGTTTTATTAGTTATTATAATACTACAAAATTATTAAGTATAACCTTTATTAATAAAGGAAAAAAAGAAATAGTATTTTTAAAAATTGTACTGTCAGATAAATGAAAATATTTTGTATTCATATCTGACTTCAATGTGATTTTTTTATATTTTAAGATCATAGAAAATCATGATATAACTGTATCACAGCCCCGTTTTTTGTGATACATATCGTATCATGACTTGAGTGTGTTGTTACATATAATGCACAATATAGCTAACAATATTTGATCATTAGCCCCTGGGCTAAACCTCGATAAAATTTAAAAAAAAAAAGCCTCTGCACAGCGTTGTGTGTGTGTCGGCAGAGTCTGAGAGATCCCACTGTCTTAACACCTGCCACTATGACATGAGAACAGCAGCGCTCTGGGGAGCAGGTCTGACCTTTTCCTGGTTTGCTGTAAATGATGCATCATGGCCTCCTGACACTGTAGAGCCTAAAGACACAGATTAACAACAAACAAGTTAAAGAGAACTCTATTCTTGAATCAAGCATATGGGGAGGAAGAATGCTGCTTAGATCGGTAACAGAGCCAGAGGGTGAAAAATACAGACTGACTGCAAGGGGAAGAGATTTACTGTATGCAGCAACTTAAGCAGGTAGAATATAAATGCATGCATTTATGTATGAAAGCATAATAGGGGTATATTTACTCTGTGCACCAGGCATCGCTTTAACCAGGTAACACAGGCAGTAATTTCCAGCCTCGAGTTCAGACAGATGCATCAAAAATAGAGCACGGAGTGAGTTGTGGAGTGGTTTGAGCTCGTTATTAGTCCGGACTGAAGCTGCTGGGAGACAGACGCATACAGAGACGGAGAGCAGAAGTGCACAACCCGAGCATGTTGACCTACGGAAAATGAAATTGAGAGGGCGGATTCTGCTGTTGTTAATAACCTGTGGGTCACAACTGATGAGCATAAAAGTCTTAAATGCTGCCTAACAATGTAGACAACAGGAGAAGGGAGGATAATCCATACAGTACAACAGATTACATTTCAATCAAACTCGAAACAGATTTAAATGAATACTGATGCCTTGGGGCGCTGGTGGCGCAGTGGTCAGTGCGCGCGCCCCATGTATGGAGGCTGTAGCCCCAAGCGGTCGGCCCGGGTTCACATCCCACCTGTGGCCTCCTTCCCGCATGTCATTCCCCACTCTCTCTCCCTGATTTCCGACTCTATCCACTGTCCTATCTCTCCATTAAAGGCATAAAAAGCCCAAAAATAAATCTTAAAAAAAAAAAAAATTAATACTGATGCCTCAGTGTGACACAGCCTACAACAGCAAATAAGATCATCTTTGATGAAAAATTGATAATTTCTATATTGTAAGTTCAATGCTTGTAAATATTGCAGTGCTGTCGGTGTCACACGAGAGGACTTTTAGTTTACATGTTTACATTTTCCACAGCAAAGATGAGAGTTAAAAGAAAGCTGGATGAGTTGTATATGTCCATAAACACTGTAACATAGGTAAAAGACAAGATCAGCAAAAAAAAGATAACAATAAAGGTGTGTTTATTTGTCAACAGGAGTCGCCAAAATCAGCAAAAAACAAAAGTTCCATAAAGAAGCTTTAAATGTTTAAATTGAGAAGAACATGTAGAAACTAAATGTAGTTTTTAAAAGTTGCAGATCTATACTTGTATCTTGTATCTATACTTTTATTTCCCTATTTTTTTACAACTTGAGACATACATATGTCATGCTCAGAAGATACAATCATTCTTATAATCTTGTTTTATAGTTTTGTCCCTCAACAAAAATGTCATACAGTTCGTGTTCTGTTGCTACAAGGAGACTGTTATTTATAATGGAGTATGTATGTGACGTCCATATGTTGAGTGTGTGATTGTCATCAAAACAATCAACTGAAAACATGTATTTGATTTACAAAAGCTACTTCAGTTTTGTGCTGACATACCGCCATTGCGACGTGTGTACAGACAATCAAACAATGTAGTGGATAATTGGATTGTTACATTTATTTACATGCATTCCCTTTTTTCAGTCCACAGGAGTGGTTTAATGATTACGGTTACACTGAGAACTTTATGAAAAAACCTTTATGAGTGGATGTAGTGTACAGATTTTGTCCTTTTCGATTAGTCTTTTAAAACTATTTTTGGTGTTGATGTCTTGTATGGAATTGGGAACTTGAATTTTCCTTTGTAAACCAGCAGGCAGCCACTGTTTCCAGCTGTCTGCAGCTGACAAGAAGCACTCACATGGTCAGCCATGAAAGACATATTGTACAGCCTTGTGTTTTGTTTATGGCAGCCATGAAATGGCTTTTTCTAGTTTTATTCACTGTACAGATGATTTCAGCTTATGTGTGTGAAACGACTTTGTTATTTTCTGCCTGGAAGCAAAGGTGAATCAAACAGCTTGCAGTGGTTTTGAATTTTTTAAGCCTGTGTTAAAAAATAGTATTTTCATCATTCAATAGAAGACAAGTATTTCAGGCAATTAATCTTGGCCAGGTCCACACCAGTCTGAATAATGATGACCACTCTGTCTGTCAGTTTGAGCACGGAAGAACAGATCATTGACTGCATGTATTGGCTGGTATGGATTTAGATGTTGTACACAACCTTACCAAAAAGTACCTGAACAGCACCATATGAAAACAGCTCAGTGAAACAAATGTTCAATTTAAAACATTTTGGTGATAAGTATGTTTTTCGTCCATTTCTCCCTTATTCATTCAAACTGACTCCAGTGTTGCAGCCTCCACTGGTTGTCATTGGCCTTCTTATAGGTGACATTGGTATTCGAGTGGTATGAATGAGTCAGACCTTATATGACTGTTCGGTGTTGTATGTATTCACATGTAAGAAAAACTTTTGACAGCAACAAACCAACATACGCATTAATCTGTTTAAATGGAATAATGCTGTGTTGTATTCATAAGTTTCAATGCAGCCACGGCGACCTGCCAGCAAATAGCAGCCGCAACAGCAGCTGGCAGCAGAAGTAGCTTAGGTAGGCTTTTTTCACAGAAGAGGCTACTCATAACAAGACAGGCACAGGAGTAACATCAACAATGACTCTGTATTATAAAGAGTGCTTGTAAATGAGTGGCATGGCGGCATGGCCTTGGATCTCTGACTCGGCCATGTTATGCTATTAACCCAATTAGATTTTTTCTTTATAGTTATTTTTGATGGGGGTAGGTGCCAGACAAAGTCAGTTAAAGTGCTCTGCAGTAACATTCCTTTCTTAAATTTCCACAGAAAAGAAACTTGATGAATGATACATTTGACTGTTAGCAGGATGAGATTTTTTTGTTTAAAAAAAAACAACAGCTAGACATTACCGTTCTGCTGCTCCTGACTGGTTGGTGGAATTTTGGTCACATGACTGCACAAACTTGAACAGGGAGAGCAAAGCCACTAGCCTGTTCCCCAACTTCAAGGCGTTTATTTCCTGGTTGTGCCTGCGCATATTGGCAGACTGTGGAAAAACAACAACATGACAACAGCATGTGTTCCTGTCTTACCCCTCCTATCATGAAAGATATAAACGAGAGAAACATCAGCAGGAAATCGCAGCTAAACTCCATCTGCCAGGGAATATTTTCTATGATTTAGCTTGCAAGCTAGCTTGTGTTTGTCCTAACTTCTGAGTGTGTGTTCATGTTAGAGAGCGAGGGCGTTTCTGACGGTGTTGATATTTGCGTTTTACACGAGACAAATGAAATATACATAGATATGCCTTCAACTTCCATCCATGGGAGTTTTCTAAATAAACTTTATTGAAAGTCTTCAAAGCTCCATCGTGATTTAACAAGTACAGCGTGAGCACTCAGATTGCACTTGAAAAATTAACAGTCCAGTGTGATTATGAGCTTTGGTTAGATGAACTTGCGAATGAAGATAGCTGCAAGATGACAGCTACCTTGTGTTGAGTTTCCGATCAATTATTTTTATACAATTTTTGTCCCTGGTGTTATATATCCTATTTGTACTTTGTACTTCTTCTCATTTGTAATTCTTTTATATTTTATTTTGATATGATAAAACATTTAATTCATGGAGATCAGCTGGTCTCATTTTCCTGCCGTGATGCACTCAACAGCATTGATTATCCTCAGCTTGTTGCCATGGCTTTTCTGTTTGTTGTTTATTTGAATTCTTGTGAGAATCACAAAAACCTTTTTCTGTCTAAGCGTGCGAGAGATGATGGTAATACAAGATTCCTCGTTGAATATGACATATATTGGATATAGACATTTGTAATTCTGGAAAAGAAAATACTCAAGAGAATAAAAACAAAACAAAAATACACTGAAAAAATCAAAGAAAAAAAAAACAATGTGCACATCCATACAAAAAGCGTTTTTTTTTTCTCGTTCCATAATAATTTCCGTCTTTGAAGTTGTCACATGAGACCTGATCTACCGACTAAAGCACCTGCATGATAATGACTATTGAGTGTCTTTGAGGTACTCAGTGACCATATGATTCTTCTTAAATTTCTGTTTGCTTGATAAGTGATTGTTATTTAACCTAATTCATTGCTGACATGCTACAAAACGTTAAGTCAAACATGACTCAGAGTGTAACAGCCTTTGTGAATGTCCTTGTTCGTGCAGAAAAATCATTGAGCTCTGTACAGCAGTAGTAAACATCCTTTGTGCTTTTAACAGATTTCAGTCCTGCTTAAAAATATGTTCCTCCTTATAAGAAGAATCATTTTACTGATGATGGTCTTTAGGTAATACTTATTAACCCCTCCCTCTCTTTTTTTCCTCCAGATTTTCCGCAGAGCAGACAAAAACGGTAAGTAAATTGTACATAGCATGATGACTTGTGTGGCACAAAGCATGCTTGCTGTTTCCTCACATTCTCTTCAATGTTATTATGCCTCAGACAACCAGGGTGGGAGAATGAACAGATTTGCATGAATGCCTCTTGAAGGGAAGCGCCTTTCTTTTTCGTGCTTCAACAACTTCCCTCACCCAATTAAAATGATGTTAAGATCCTGGATTATTGCCACGACTGAAAGAACATGTCACACAAAATGAATCACCTCTCTGTCGGCGTCAACACAGACGACTTGGTGTTATTTACAAATTAATGTGAGTCACGTTAATGCAGGGCAGAGCCAACTCTTTATAACAGTGAATCACTTATAATATGGCTTTATTAGCGAAAGCAAACAAGGTAACCTAAAATTTTGGGGGTTATGTTTTAGAGTAACCTTCATAAATGTTAACACACTGATGCGCCAATACTTGCTTTCAGAAACTGGCATGCACAGTATTTCAGGAATCTCACACATTTTGCTTGTGTTGACTATCTTGAGAGACAAATATTGGTTGTCAAAATTATACAAAACTGGTCCTAAAACATCAAAGAAGTCACATCCATTTAAGACCATAGGTTGTATTTGACGCATAGCACCAAGGCCACCTATTGTCTTTTTTTTTCTGAAACCCTTATAAAGCCTTAAGTCTAAAATGGTCAGTCACCAAAGAGGTTTTTTAATCTGGTTACTCCAGTCTAAAAGCAATTTCTGGGGAAACAATAAAGTATATGGTTTCATGATGTGTCGTATTGTATCGTATCATAAATTTGCCATATTTTTACACGACTGTTGAAATTGAGGATAAATTGGATAGCCATATGTAGAGATGTTCCAATACCATTTTTTACGGTTTCCATTTTTCAACTCACAGTTACTGTTATATATTTATTTGGATAGTAGTTTTGGTCTGTGTGAACACTCACCATGTTGGAACAGACCAGTGGTATTCTGTGTCTAATCATGTTATATTACAGTATGATTGGTTGGCTTATAAACAGCTCATACCAACAGTCATAGTGATACAGTCGGCTTTACGACAGACTTTTGCTACTTGGTGGTCATATACATAGACTGTGTAAAAAAAAGTGGACCTCACCTCCGAGTCTAAAAAGATTCATATATAATCAACATCATCCTGTGTTGAGGAAGACTTGAATCTATACTGTAGCGACTGGGACCATGACATCATTTGGACAGTGTTTACCAAGGATATAAATCCATAAAGAATTAGGGACTTTTTCTTAAAGACTTTCATAATCAGACTTCATTTGCAACGAGTGCTGCTGACCCCTTCTGGCTACCATAGAGAATGACATTTTAAGGGGATTTGGCACTATGTCATTCTCATGTATGGTCCATGCTTATTACAAATTCAGAGCTTTGGCCATCAGTTTGATTCTATAAATGACCAATTCTCAATAGAGTGACATTTAATATGAAATTGTATACAATTTATCATGAAAACATGAGATGAATAAAAGTGAATTGTTTGGTTTTTACCAATGTAATGAGTATCAACATACATAATGTATATACTACAGATAATGGTATGTGTTTATGGAAAGGGTCAATTCTTAAACAATAGAGTGGCAAAACTTTACATTCCTGAACTGATACTGTTGGGTTTTCTAAAGGTTTCAGCAAATATTTTGATTTGGCCTTTCTTGTCCTATGTGACAAACCATAAATCTGTAAGATGTCCCTTATTGTACAAAAGTCCTTGAGGGTTCTGCTGGTTTGGCAATCAAACAAAAGAATCAAATGGGTTTTTTGAAGTAACAATTTGTCTCAATACCCTCTGGATTCTCTTGCACTGCTATATATAAACAGTCTATGCTATAAAATTCATTTTGGGAGTTGTGTTGAAATTACTTTTCTCCGTTGTACCCACTTTTTCTTGAGCTGTCGCATCAATTTTTTTTGAGTGATTGTCGTGACTTCATCTCCAGCTTTAAACAAGGTCCAGGAAATATGACTGAACTAGAGGTTATGCAGTATTTGTTGTGTTACTGATTCAGAGAATATACGTT
This sequence comes from Labrus mixtus, assembly GCF_963584025.1. Taxonomy (NCBI): domain Eukaryota; kingdom Metazoa; phylum Chordata; class Actinopteri; order Labriformes; family Labridae; genus Labrus; species Labrus mixtus. The sequence goes on along the minus strand of NC_083618.1, from coordinate 16,415,197 downwards.
TTCTTAAAATGAAGAGCCACGTCTCTTTTGTATGTGGCTGAATTGCAAACTAAATGAGGTACTATTGATATCGAAAATACATTATTATTATTTTTTTTCTGTGAGACTAACACCAGAAGACTGTCATTGTTTCAGATCGACTTCTTTCTGTGTTGAAGCTATCCTGCCATAATGGTGCCAATTTATCCCATACTTGCATGGTTCATTGCAATCCTTTTGTTATGCCCACTACTCCAAAAATATGAATGAACATTTTGCAAAATACATTGCTATGTCCAAGTTTTGAGGCTACCACCCTGAGCTTGTGCCCAAGATGGCAGTTGCCTGTACTTAATTGGATCATGTGTTTGACCAATCAGGTTAAACTTAAGTGTAGTCTCTAAGAACTCCAATCGTTGCCAATGCTTGCATTACATAAACAAGAAATACAGTAGAGGCAGGGTCCTGTTCTGAGAACTAAAACAGAAGTTTCTTACGACCAGATACCCCAGTATCAGCTAAATATCTACAAACTGTATATATCCAATTAGTCCTCTCTCCAACAAAACACTACCAGAAGAAAGCCCACAATGGACCAGAGGAAATTGGTGACAAAAAGACAAATGGAAAGATCTAATCAAGCAGATATACTCCTTTCAATTAAAGCTCCTTAATGAGAACAAAAAACAAACAGCAGTTTAATGGAGCTGGAACTCAACTTGATTTAACATCAGAAGTGTTTAAATGTTAATTTAATTCAGAGGAAATCTCAGCTTTAATTGGACCACTGACTGTTTCACTTCATTTGATTAATTTTTTTTTTCTAATTTAATAAAACCAGATTACATCTTACCAAAGTAATTAAACAAAAGACAAAAAGATCTAGCACATATAACTCCATTTGTTGGGTTACTGTAAGTTTTGAATAGTGTGACAATAAAATGAAGTGGGAAATATAGAGCTGGAAACAAATATATATTTTCATGTAGTCACATGTCATGTCCCAAGTGCAATATCTGCTTGACACATTTCTTTACACATGAGATTTAAATAATACGTAATAATAACTCTCCTCCTTCCCTCTGCTGCTGTGGCTGCCCCAAAAACATATTTATGTCGTTCTAACAACAGATGAAATATGTTGCCAAAGCAAATCCAAAATGGAGTGGGCTACAGCAGGAAGTTGTCACATCTACAGCGGCAGCAATCACCAAACCTCCAAACAGCAATTACTTCTCAACAGCTCTTAACCTCCAACACGAGTAGCCTTGGACGTGATGAATTGTTCTGTGGCTTCCAGCCAAATACATTTACTGTGAGATTTTTATGGTAATGAGCTCTGCTGAGATGGCTGTCATCACTGAAGCAGTTATGGAGAAGGGATGGTGGGGAGAGGGGAAGGAGGTGTTAATATAAAAGGAAGAAACCAAGATAACACACTGCTCTACGCTCACTGGTCTTTATCATTAGTAATAAACACCCCTGGAGTGTGACTGTAGATAGAAACATAAACAATATAAAGATGAGGACTTAAACAGTAAAATGTGTTACATGATGAAACACATCTTTATTTCAAGATATCTAACAAGGGCCACTTACTGAATTTTAAACTCTATCACTTGTGCGATAGAGAAAGCTCTTTGTGTTGGTTTCAACTGTAGCACTTAAGGACTATTTTGGCGTACACATGAAATCTGCACCAATATATGCTTTATATCATAAATGGGTCAAATTACTGTTGTTTGTTCAAATGGGTCACTCACAGCTAGACTTCTTTTAGAATTCTTTATCCTCCCTCTTGTGTGAATCGTAACATTTCTTGTTGGGCAGATGGACTTTTTTTTTTTAAGATTTATTTTTGGACTTTTTTGCCTAAAGGACAGGACAGCAGGAAACCAGGGGAGAGAGTGGGGAATGACACATGGGAAAGGTCAGACCTGCCCGTATATGAAGTGCCACCTAACTGTTGGACCAACAGCATCCCAAGCAGTCAGACGATGAAAGACACATAAATCACAGACACTTATAACGAGCATGCTGAGGAGAATACAAAAAGTCCAAAAATAGACTCAAAACAGCCCAAAAATAGACATGAGCTTACCACTATGACACACAGCTACCAAAAAAGGAGAAAATAAAATAGCCAAAATGATGCACAAAACAACCCAACGGATACAAAAATTACCACAAAGTGACAGCTAGAAAGACACTCAAAATTACTATGAAGGGGCGCCGACTAGCGGTTATGCCCCTGCGCCCCATGTACAGGGTCCTCATCACAGCAGCCGTGTGGTCGAATCTGATCTTGGCCCTTTGCTGTACGTCATCCCACTCTCTCCTCCCAACATTTCCTGTCTCTTGTCAGCTGTCATGAAGGCACATTGCCCCCCAAAAAATATATACTGTATGACTGCAAATAACATTTCAAAATATTAAAATGATGTCAAAAAAATCCCTAAAAATCTAGACACACAAAGTTAATGACTATAAGTATTGAAGCCTTAATAATAACTGCTCCATACAGTATATGGCTCAGAAAACATTGGAGACCGGTGAAGAGCTGAAAGGAGAGTGAGAATTCAAGGTACTTGCAGTTCTAGCTCAATGTCCTCGTAGTTTTATGTTTTTATTGTGTAAGGCAGACTTTTTAACGTTAGTGAAATCCTGAGGGTAATTGACCTTCTTTCATAACAACAACTGTGTCACAGCCTAATTGGAGAAACAGTCACAGATCACCCACCATGTTTAAAATCTTTACAGCGCAAAAGGACCTTAATGAGTCTCGTCTGTTTAAAAATCTATACCACCTAAATTACACATTTAGCAGGAAAATGTTAAATCGTCTCTTTCCAGATTTCCCACAGATAAAAACCAGTATGAAGGATTTTAATGAACCCCGCTCTCTTGCTGACATCTGCTCCGACAAGGTGGGAAAACCAGTGTGCTTCAGACAATTACTGGGTTGGAGAATCATAAAGTCATAGTATATGCAGTTTCAAAGCAGCATTCAGACTTAAATCAGGATGTGAGAGCTAAAAGGCAGCTTATATCACAGATTTTTTCTCACAGATGGTCTCGTGGAAGACTTTGAAGTGAAGCACAGATGCTAAGAATACCAGAATAAGAAATGATTTGGCGGTACATATAGTTTACCTTAAAGAAACAAGACCCTCTTCGTAATACTTGGATGCTTCTTGAAGCTGTGATGCATTCGAGGGAATTTATAAACCACAAAGGAGAGGCTGCGATGGGACTTTGGAGAGATTTGAGAGCGGCCTACTTTGTGTCCTACTTTGCAGGACTTTCTCTCTTGCTCTTTTGGTTCTTGTTTACTCTGAGTGATTTGTTTGGACCATTGAGATTTTTAAAATAAATTGTAAACCATTCTGTGCAACCATGATACCTTGCAGTGTTTTATATAACCACATTTTAGTGTAACACACCTGTGTGTCCTGTGTGTATCGTGTCATGCCGTACCAGACCTTACCATACCATTTTGTTTTATGTCAGGCTGTACTGTAACCCTTACCATTTTGTACTGTATTGTTTCTTTGTTGAATAATAAGCATGCAGGCTTAAGACTTTCTTTGGAAATGCACCTTTAAATCACTCTGTGGCTTTTTTAGGCCGAGTATTAAAAAACAATTTATGCATATTACATTTGACTCAACCATCACCATGATTCATAGCTTTTGCTTTCATAATGGAATTTCCTGTGCATCAATGTGCTGTATAAAAGCTTCATATTTATGTATATATTTTTTTGTCATTTAAGGGAGGATATCATGTAGTACTGTAATATTGTGCCCTTTCCTCATGTGATGCTGAGAATATTCTCACAAAGATGTGTTCATCACATTGTTGGTTTATTATTTTCGTATCAAACAGGTTTGCAGACAGATTGCTTCAAAGATCAGATGAGCTGTGTCTTATTATGATACCTTGTCACCATGGCATTATGTTTGAAGTTTTCGATGCTTTGTTTTCCTTTCTTTTTCAGAGGCTGTAGCGTTTTGGACAGACTAAATGTTTTGTTCAAAGAATATATTGTTTTCTTTGTGCCTTGTCACCTTTTTGTCCCTTGTAGCCACTCATAACCTTATGGATGCAAATGCCTATTTTGAAAGTTGTCATCACATGCAGTAATGTAAAAAATGATAACCCATTAAATAGAATGTGTTGAGTCTAATTTGCTGTGAACAAAATGTACTAATGTTTATTGATTGTTTTTAAACTGATACTTTTATAAAACAAAACAAGTCAACAAACTTCATTATGCAGGTTGTGATTGATTTCCAGAATATAATTAATTTATTCCAATGAAAACTGAAACAGAAATAGCTTTGTACTACCTGAAACACAGCATGAGCAATCTGTCATACGTTGTGTTCATAACGATGTGAGTACGCTATGAGTGTTCTTAGAATCCATGATCTACTTAGAGCACCCATGTGTGTTTCTTGTATGTCAGTAGGCCATGAATGAATAATGTATTCATTTAAAGGCATCAGCTGGCATTTCGGTTGGGAATCTCGTTAGTAAACGACGAACACTGCAGCAGCTTCAATAAGACTGTAAAGAGGATGATTTTGAGCTAATGAAAGCTGAAAAATGAAATTGCTCACAATTTTTAATGGAACACTAATGAGTGATGGTTTGATGACCTTCATTTCAGTGTGTTGGAAAATACTGATTCAGTGGTTGCTGTACCGTGTTGATGCAAGGTTAAAATACACATCACTCAGATATCAGTGGTAGGACATTCAGAGATTGAAAAATACTTAGCCGTATGGTTAGAGAAAATACATTTTGTCAACCATTTGAACTCGTCAGGCATCCTCACTAGGTCCCTGACCCCAAAGTGAAGAAACTCTATTCTAAGGCAACAAATCAGTGCAGAGCAGCACAATCTTAACACGTGGAGTGATTAATAATACAGCTGTGTAGCACATCATAAATGATGAACATCACTGTAGAAGGACACTTGACAGAACAATGTTGTCAAGTTTGCCTGAATTCCTTTATTGTCCCATCCCACCCTCTCATCCTCAAGTAATTAACAGATGCTTGTGTTATAACATAGGAAGCATCCATTGGAATTTAGGGAGAGGCTCACAGGTATTATATAAACACTTAATCTTCCCACCTGTCGCTAATCTTTCAATACCATCTGGCACCATCATCCTGGAAAGACCTGGTTGAGATTTAAGACAGGGTTAGCACTTTATGTTAATGAGATAAATATTTCAAATGATGGCTTTTCCATGTTTTGACCGTAATGTTCACAAGACCTTTTTTCATTTGCACGGTTTGGAATTTGTAGTGTAGTCAGAATGACCCATTTATGATTTCTCTATATTTATGAAGGCTATGCATGGCACATATTGAGTGATTAAGATTTACTTTACTGATCTGTTTTTACACTCTGTAAGTCATGAACACACACATAGGCTGAAATATACACACATGCAGAAACAGGATCCTATGGACATGCACTAATGGAGAGAAGCCAGAGTGACGGAGCGGCACACAGCCGCAGACCAACTTCCATATTCGGTCCGCACCGGGACTTGAACCGGTGACCCTCCGGTTCCCAACCCAAGTCTCTACAGACTGACCTACTGCTGCCCCAAGGTGTTTTTTTTCTTTTATCGATAAACCCATTTTATTTCTTATTATCCTTATCTGTAATAATTTAAGAAGAGAACCATAAAGGGGAACAGGCTTGTAAGTTTAATGCGGTCACCTTCTTTCACAAGGGAGACATTTAACCCAGATCTGCCAAAGTGAATAGAAGAGTCTGCCAATTCATCATTAGTCCATCAAACAGATTATCAAGAGTGTCACTTCTGAGCAGAGCTGCTGTCTGTCTCGTTTGGCACCCCAAATATAGGACTCCTTCCAAAGTCTACACTGTGAGAGAAGACAAAGGCTTGTGGATGGAACATTAGCCATGCCTAGAACAGATGGCAGGGACATCGGACCATGTTTAATCTTAAAACAACATATTTGATAATCCATTAGCCTGTTAGCATCATGCAGCAGTTAACATTTAGCAACTTACTATTTAAGAGAAAGTGGGTGAATGCTAATAATACTGTTTAATAGCTGTAACAGGTATAATAGCAAAGATGTAACTTCCAAACTTTGTTTATGTCAGCTAGGAAGTGGTTAAATGCTAACATTAGACCATTAGGCCTACTGTGTACAGCTAACAGCATTTAGCCATTTGTGATCAAATATTATCATTTGGAAGGAAGTGGCTGAATTTTAACATTACTGTTTGATAGTATTTAACATTAAAGGTGTAACTTTCTAGCTTTTGTGAAAGTTGGCTAGGTAGTAATTAAATGCTAGCCCATGTGACAACAGCTAACAGCATTGTGACACTACCTATATTACCATTCAGTAGTGAATGGATGAATGCCAATATTTCTGTTTTTAAGTGTTTACAAGGTGTAACTTCTCAGCTTTTGTTTATGTTAGCTGGGAAGTGGTTGAAGGCTATTATTGTGGTTGTCTGATGATAGCTAAAGGGTTATCATTTGTTGATTTGCCTTGGGATATGGTCCAATAAGCCTCAGAGATTTTCTTAAATCTATACATTTTGATCCCCCAAAGTACAAAGTTGTTCACAGATGAATGAATTGTGTACGTTTGAGGTGTTGAAGAGGGTCTTATGCAGCATGACTGAAACGCTCTACATCCCTTTTAGCAATGCTAGATTTTAAAAGTGCTATACGCAATAATGATACAAAAATAATAACTAGGCTATTTCTATAGCACCTGTAAGAACACAGGTTTACAAAGTGCTTTGACATCAACAAACAGTGAATAGGTTAGCAACCTTAGCAACTGATAAGGATGAAATGGAGATCATTTATTATGTTAATTATAGAGGTATGAAAAGTTTGAAATTCTGGTGTTGTGACAACCCCGATAGATTTGCCACAAGTAAATGACTTTCCTTCGAGTCTTAAATGCTTTTCTATAATTCCTATTGTAGTAGTAATCCTTTTAGAGAATGAGAAATTATGTAGTTTAGGCAGACAAACAGACTTTCTGAAAAAGAGAGAAAGTAGGCCAAAGTGATGAGAGCAACACACTGTCTCTGCAGCATATTACACATTCTGGTCAGAGGTGATGACGATGATGATGATGATGATGATGATGATGATGATGATGATATTGAAGAGGCTCCAGCTGAACAGATGGTCCTCAAGCTTGCCCTTGAGTTCTTTCATCTTTTGCTGAGTCAGCCAACTGGAACACCATGGCTCTCGTTTGACCTTGTCTTTGTGTAGACAAGGTTGTTATTTGCTCGGAGTAGTCAATGGGGTTGAAAAGCTAACAGTCGTTCTGCACTCTGAGGGTTTAAAATGATGGCTGATAGTTGTTATGAGTGCACAATAGACATGGATGGACGGTTTCTGCTTGTCTCAGTTGGTTGTTTGCCTGATTCAACAAATATTTGATGTTCATCTGTCTGTTTGCAATCTTGGGTCCTGTCTCTCTCCTCCACATCCGCAGATTGAATTCCCAACTTTATTGAATATATTTTTGGGTCTGTTGTGGCTCAGAAACATTCTCCACAGACACCAATCTATCTGTTAGTTTGGACTCTTTTAAGAGGATTTAAACATCTCACAGTTTCTCTCTGGCGGTCTAATTGCTGACTGATCTAAGCGATCAGTGCCAGGAGACAGATTGATAGAAGGCTCATGGAGGAACACTCCTTTGCAGATGACAGCCAAGCTATTTATCTTGTGCTATTGATTTTTTTTGTGTGCATTGTCTGTCACAACAAGCTGTGTTCTCTGTTAACTAGTCTGCGGAGAAGAAGTACAATCTTCCAATCTGCTCACAGTATGTTGCTTCGTGAGTTTTAAATAGTTTGTGGAATTTTCTGCATAGTTTTTATGGCACGACAAGATGAGAGACAGGGTTGTATTTTTTAAAATCAAACTGAAGACTTTTTAAGAAAACTTAAAACCATTATACTACTGTGTAGAGTCTCTGCTTAACTGATTGTATGTTAGACTCAACAGCTTTGATTCACATTGTCCCCAAGTTTTAAAGCTTGTAGCATATTTTGCAAGTTTCCTCATAGACGTTGGTTGCCACTGCCAACTATTCCCTATAAGCGTAATGTAAATATTAAATATATAATGCTTACTAGACAGTGCAGATTAGATGAAGTAGTCAAATACGTCTCTTTCAAAGTGCCATTTAAAATGTAAGACCTCTCACTATTACAATTACTTTTTCAGGCATTTAATGACCTTAAATATAAAAAAAAAAAATGTGAGACTTTGTAAGAGTCTGTAAATGATTTGAGTGTTCGAGTGTGTGCACCCACTCATGACTTAATCATTTCAAAACAATGAGTTGATTTAACAGAATATGCACAATTGATTGGCCTGCTAATTATATTTTCAAACCAACAAATGAAACATCATAGTCCATCTTTGAAATGTATAATTTTCTGCTTTTTGTTTTTTTGTGTTTGATTAAACATGCAATGTTATGTGCTTTGGACTGTTGGTTGGAACATTTAAACACAATCATGGTATTTAAAGATGTCAAAATTGGGATTTTATTTCCTATCTCTAAAACTTATTAATGGGCATAATGATGCTAAAAAATATGATTCCAATCAAAACATCCGATACATTTAATTTTGTGTTATTTTTGGGCTTTTGATGCCTTTATTTTAGAGATAGGATGGTGGAGAGCCACAAAGAGAGAGAGTGGGGATTGACATGCAGGAAAACAACCAAAGGTCGGATTTGAACCAGGGTCGTCCGCTTGGAGGACTATAGCCTCCATACATGCACTAACCACTAGGAGGCTACCAGCGCCCCCCAATAGATTTCCAATAGATTTAAGAAATAAATACAATAGTTCATCCCAGTCATAGAAATGAGCATTCAAAATGCTTTACGGAGCAAAAGTTTATTGGAAGGACTAAAAAAAAGAAATAGATCGAACACTAGAACTCATTTTCGCTGAGGTGGATCTGATCATGTTTTTATGTCAGTGTGCTATACCCCCCTGTAAAGAGAAAATCACGAGGTGACGAGAGTGACTGTAGCTTATTGATGCTTAACTTGTAGATTCATTTCCTACTTACATTAAAAAGTCCTGTTATATTTTCAAGTTCTATTTGTGTTGACCATAAACATGTTTTATGCTCAAATAGAAAGAAAAAAACATACCAAGGTGGTTCACATTGCTCTGCAGGGTTCATACACTGACAATAATGTCATGCATTGTCTCTAATGGTTAAAAGTTAAATGGAGGATTGGCTTGCACTTTCAACATGGACTGTCGTACAATCTAAAATGTACACTAAGCAATGATATTATATAACTTCTATTGACTAGTAAACAAGGAACTCATCATTTGAAAAGCAATTGAGGAAAAACTATAGGATATCATTATTATTGTAGGACGTTATGCATGTTTGATTTGTAGTTCTTGCAGGTAACACAGTACGCCAACAGAGAAAGCTTTTACCTAGACATAACCACACACACTACCTTTATATGCACATCAGAATAACGTATTTAACTTATTTATGATATGCTTTTAATATTTTTTGTATATAATTTACAGCATATGGGGATCCTGACGAATATATATTTGTAAAATATGAAATAACTCTACAGCTGTAACCCATGGTTTTCTGATTGAAGAGAGACTAACTCAAGCTTGAGGCTTCACAAAGATTTATTCTATGAAAGTGAGGAAGAACATGAGAGTAGGGCATGTGCTTTTATGTCTCGAGTTTCTTGTGTGGCGTTCTTTTGCAGTATTCATCCCGGATCCCTGAACCCTCTGCAATTAAAATACTTAACAGGGTTGAAAGTTCATCTTGATATGATACCAAAAAACAATTTGTAACGTATTTATTCATTTAGCTAAGAGAATGTAGACCATCTTATCTTGTGCTGATAATAAGGACTTCCCTTACATCTTAACACACATTTGTTAGAATCCCTGTTAAAGATTATATTATTATTATTAAGTGTTATTTCTGTGATAACGTGGGACTGCACATCCTCTGTGTTTCAGATGATGGCAAGCTGTCTTTTGATGAGTTCAATGTTTACTTTGCGGACGGGATCCTGACCACTGAGGAGCTACAGGAGCTCTTCTACTCCATAGATGGCCGACAGAACAAGTAAGCATAGTTCAACAGAAATGTGCTTTGACTTTAATCCCTCATGGTGGAAGAGTAAATGATTTAAGTGCTTTGTTAAATTGTTTCACAACAGTGTTCAGATTGAGCCTTTTGGAGCGGATGGAACAGCAGGTGATTTGTCGTTTAAGGCACCGTAAATGTGTTCCTTTTAAGTAATCAGTTAAGGGCCCAATGACTCACAGATGGAAGGAGGGTTTCAACCAAATGGAGGCAATCTGCAATAAAGCTACCCCTTCTTTTGGACATAAGAAACTGAGGTCTACACCAGCCACTTCAAAATCCACTCCCCTGAAATCACAATCAAAGAAATCCGCCTGAAGGTAGCTGCTGAAATCGCTGGTCGGCAGAGGATATTCAACTCTTTGAGGAAAAGTCTCTGCTGTTTTCGTCCTTTTTCACAGAGCCAGGTGTCTTACTTTACTTTTTGGGTACATTAGAGATCTTCAGAAGACATTTTTCAACTTAATTGCCTCCTTATATCTTTACATTCTAGGAGGTAAAGCATAATGAATTCACTGTGATTGCTGGACCTCTGTTAGTCTCACAAGGTGCTTTCACCAACATAAACAAACCCACGCATGCAAACAAAGCACAATTAGATGAACTGAAGTTGTTAAATAGACTCAGTAAGATGTTTTTTTTCCACCTAAGCAATTAGAGTGTTTGGCTACAGCGACAAGTCTGTATTTATTTTCTGTAATACAGCCAGTTCTTCTTTTTCTTCTTCTGTGTGATAAATTAGTTTTTCTGGACATTATGTTAGTCTGGGACTGTCTCTGATGTGACAAACCAGCTCTCAGACTGCTTTGACTATGGTCCAAGCTTTCAGGCGGTTGGCTCAAACAGAGCTCTGATCTCGAGTTAAAGAGTTTTTTTTTGTTTTTGTATTAAAAAGAAAAGACATAACAGAAAGCATTACAAACACCTGCAGGAGCTTTGGTGAAAATCATTATGTTCAAAATGAGCAGATAGCGTGTCCTCTCACCCTGACAATAGAAAATAACCTCTTTGGTTGTATAAATTGTTGCCAGCAACTTAGAGTGTTGTCACGATCAAAATGAAAAAAAGGAACAAGGAACAGGAACAAGAATTGCTTTGTTTGGCCTGCAAACACTGTATGAGTTTTTAATGACAAAAGGCTTGAAGCAGCCTCACTTGTGTTTTGCACCTGGCAGTGAAAATGACCTAAAGCAGGCCACTAAGGGGATTCATCAGGGGGAACTGTTCATAAAGTACTGGCACTGCCTTTATCAAACTGTGATAACATACAAAACAATCATTTTGTAGGCCGCACAGAACAAATGTGTCCGCTTCTGTTTAAGCACGAGGAAATACACTCTGCTAAATGAAGTGTTGCTGATATGGTTATCACTGCTGGTGTCGTATGAGTGTCTACGATAAGATTCACACAGCTGAGAGCAGAGTGCCATTTATTTCTGTTATTAACTTTCATAAAACTTCACTGATTATTCTCTCTCCCTGTTTTTGCCCGGCAGCAATCTGGACACTGACAAGCTATCAGGTTTGTTGAAGAGAATACTTTGATTTAAAGTCTCACAGCAGAGAATGACAAATGCTTAGCTTTGAGTTATGTTTGGAAAAAAATCATAAAACCAGGAGCAAGACCTACTGTTGTCGTAATACTAGAAAGTTGGATACAATTCAAGTAAAAATCTAACGATACATCTATTTCGATACCACAGAAGAAAGGAAAAAGACGTCCTAGGCATCCAGTATTTGGTCATTTCCTGTTCTTAATTACTGACAATTGCAAGCAAACTCCTGCACACTGTCTAAATTTCACAAATACGTTAGCAACTTTTCACTTGTGTAAAATTTAGACAGCTCTCTCTCTCTCTCTCTCTTTTGCTCTCAGCAGCTTTTGGTCAAAAATATGACTGAAGTTCTGTTGTGTTTCTTTTATTTAAATCTTCAATACTATAGAGCATTAAAACAATGGAGATTGTATCATTTTAAAACATGTGGTTTTGATAGGTATAAAAAATATCAATATTTTGATAACCATAGTGCGACAAGATCAGAAGGAAACAGTTTTCATATCTTGATTGCTACAGTTGAAGGTAGGGTGAAAGCTGACTATCAAAGACAGAGAAGTTTCTTCTGGACAATATGGAGTTTCAGAAAGTTACAGAAACTGTCGGACCCCCAACCCCCACTACTAAGATGGAGAGGTATATAACTAACCAAGGAGATGTTCTGCCAGAGTTGTGCCTTTTGGGCTGCATGTAGACAGATCTTGTTTTGGTTGGACAGAGCGACAAACCAGTGTCTCTATTTTCAGACTTTATGTGGCAACATAGCTAATCTGACCAGCTGCTTGTGATAGCTTCCCAAACACGTATGGATATGAGAATGTTGTCTGAACTCACAAGATTGTTGAGAAAATCTAAAACTCTTTTCTTAAGATCTATTTTAGGTTTTATATTCAAACAGTACACTGCAACCAACGTCACTATCGCCATGCTCCTGCAAAAATGAGACCTGGCACCATTCTATTGGCCTGTTTTTTTAACATCATTAAAGTGAATACATGTTTCAAATGACCTGAATAAAAAGGAAATGGGGCAGAGGTCTGTAAATACCAGTTGTACCAAGAATAAAACTCCTGCATTATTTATTGAACAAGAATATGGCAGCTTTTCCATGTGACATCAACAAATAGTTTTCCATGACAGAACGGTCCATGTGTCTCAGATTAAGGCTAGTCAATGCTTTACTTTTTGCACAAAGCATTTCTGACTGGCTGAACATTCAGGTGGACAACTTCATTGAACATATGAACGTAGAAAATAAAAGGAGCTGTAGATTCATAAACATTCAATCACCCTTTGCCTTCTTTGGTTTTAGTAAAATTAGGTTTTTGATTAAAAACGTTGAACTAATTAAGATTGAGGTGTTTCTCTGATTTGGTATAAAACAACTTTCCAGAACATAAATGGACTGGTTAATTTAAATTAATCTTTTTCTCACTCTTGTGAACTCCATCATTTGCGACACAGTAATAAGCGTGTGTAGGAGTTTCTTTATCATTTGGTTAAATCTAGAATCAAATTAACCTTTGCTGCTCCTGTCACCAACTCTTCTCAGGTGTTAATGAGCCGCCGTTATAGTCATTAAAACAGTGCTTAAAACAGCACAGTATCAATTTCATGACAATATATATTGCCATTTCTAGCATATTTTCATCTCACTTGTCATGGTCTTCTTTTAATTGTCATCTGTCAAAGAAATTAAAAGTTTTCCCATACTTCAAATGAGCCTAATACATTTTTCATCACTTTGACATCACTCTGACACTCTTAACTTGTTTCATCTTTTCCTGTTAGATTATTTTTCTCAGCACCTGGGCGAGTACCTCAATGTACTTTCAGCCCTGGAGAGCCTGAATGTCGCCATTTTAAAGGCTATGGATAAAACTAAAGAGGTAAGTTTAGATTGATGTGAATTTGCCTGAACTTAACTTTATAAAGTTTAGCCTACTCTATTCAGAGCAGTGTTTCAAATGTGTACTGAGGCAACAAGTCATCGGTTTGTGCTGCAATACGCTGGAGGGTAATAATGGCACATAAATGGAGGCAATAGGCTAATGTACCAGTTGCATTACTGAAAACAAATAAGCGAACAAAAGATGAAAACACTTCATCCACACACATTTGCATTGAATTTGGTTGACTTGAGAAAAGGTCTAACATTGTGGGAAATATCACATAAGCTTGATAGGGCACATCTGTCATGTCATGGAAACAGTTTGCCTTAGGTAAAAGACAAAAATACTTTTAATCATCTTAGCATATATCCTATTCATACAATGAATGTGATATAGGCTATGCTAACATATAACATTAAGTTAGCCTAGGTTAACGTAAGCCTATACTTTTGACAGAGCTTTGCTAGCTGTTCGCAGTTTATGTGCTAAATCAAGCTAACATGCTAGTGATAGCCTTATGATAACTGTAGGCTACAGATCATTTATTCGCTTTCAATAAAGAAGTTACCAAGAGTCCTTGTAGTAGGACACAGTTGTATCTTGCTAGTTATAACGTTAATGCTTTTGACTGAGTACATGCAGACCCAAAAGATAGCGTTCATTTATTTTAATTTAATTTAATTTTTTGATTCTTTTTCTTCATGACGAGGTCGATTTATTCCTAATGACTTCATTCTGTTGTTTTCTGTTTTTGTTTTTTTGAGAATTCAAATGTGCTCATGTCCTTTCAGACCCCAGTCAAACCTTTGATGCCCCTTAAAACTATTTATTAACCAATTGTTCGCAGTTTAAAGTGTATTTAAAAGCACAAGCTTCTATACATGCTTTTAGTTTACTCAAAGTGGTAATTTACTGTTACTTGCTGCTTGGTCCTGAGGAAACTTGGCTGGTTGTGTGTTATATATTTTGGTAGTTAAGCATTAATGTTGTACAGACTTGTTGGCTCAGTATTTTGATTATCTGTTCATTTGAATCATGATACCACTGCAAAAAAAACCTGTGATATTTAAAATGTTCCAAAATCCCTAAGATTGATGTTTGACCGATTTGCATAACCTAACATTTTGATACGCAGTCATTAAATAATTTAAATTCAGCCGAGGATATATTTGTGTGCCTCAAGACTTTTTGAGTTCACAGCCACGAATCAGGAATTTGAGTTGAAATGGAAAAGAAAGTACAGCAGTTCTTGTTAAATGAGAAAGAGAAGAGGAGATGTGTGCTGAATAATTATGTATTCTGACTTAATTAGATCAGCGTGCTCCTCTGTCCTGGCGCATTCTTTAAAGCTGTCGAAGGTGGGGGAAATCCATAGAGACCTGTGCAATCGCTAGTTAGCAGCTGTTGCCTGTCACAGAGTGTTCTGGACTGCTAATCCCAGGATGCATCTCCAGGAGAGGCTAGTTGTCATTTTAAGTTTTGACAAAGAACTGCTGTGCTGTTACTTCATTAGCACCCTGCGCAAATCAGACTCCTCTGAGAATTCATAATCACGATTGTGTTTGGGGACGTGAACACCAATTATGTCTCGTATTAAGTTCCTCCACCTTGGAATTTGGATATGCGGTGCTGAATAATGCATGTGTTCCCAGAATTAATTAGCCTATTTAATTGCTGCTGTCATACATTTCCCAGGTTCTTGTAGTTGTTTTTGAGGCGATATCAAATCGTATCTCTTAGCATCTGCGTTGTCTGTCTCGACTCTGTGCTTTAACCTCGCTCTCCATGTGTCATCTCTCTGTCTCTCAGGAGTACCAGGGGTCCAGTGTGCTGGGCCAGTTTGTCACCAGGTTCATGCTAAGGGAGACGTCAAGTCAGCTGCTGTCCCTGCAGAGGTCACTGCAGTGTGCCATGGAGGCTGTGGAGGAGCAGAGCAGCCCGGCACCGTGAGTTCTGCAATATGAAACTAAATGAACTGTTTGTGCATATTTAAGATATTTTGCAAGTTCTCACTGCCAAACCGTTCAACTTGGCTGCTTGGTCATTGGTCTTACGCATCTACATATGAAGATAACACTACCCCTCTACTGTCATTTTTTTCCCTTTGAGGTCAAGTTATAACTTATATAGCCAATTACAGCTTGCAGAAAAACGTTAAACTTTCCAATTGTTTTTGGTTCTAAATTAGTTTACCTATCCAACCACCCTGAACTTTCTTCTGAATCCTTATTCAGGGGACTTCAATGGCATGTTAAACATTATGTAAGAGGAGAGGGGCCAGTATTTTTTTTAAGCTTTGCAGATTTGATGAGATAGAAGTTTGAGGAGCTTGCACCAATCTGTACTACGGTGCTATGTTATATGATAGACCTCGATTACCACGGCTTGAGAAAAATGTTTTCTTCTGCCAGCTGATAATTTGGAGGCAATTAACAACAGATAGTTGTGTGTGTGTTTTTTTTTACAGTGTTCTTGCTTATGTTTGAGGACTGATGTAGAGAACGGCACAATAGTTTTAAGGGTCACTTTTTTATGTGGTTTTAAAGCAAATCTATTCAGAGCTTAGAAAACACAAATTCAGCACAGCTAAAGAAAACACTAGACTGTACGTCATTCAACGACACTATAGAAGAGAAACTGCTACCGCAAAAGAATCCTATGTTGTATAACCAGGAATCGCTTCATGTTATTGAAATATAAATGTTGTCAGTGAAGCTCAGCAGTTCTACCTCAAAGGTAAGGTATGCCTAACAGCAGAGAGCTTTGAATCTGCTGCATTCTCACAGTCATGCAGTTGCCTCATTAATAGGTAGGCTGCTTAAAATTCAGTGTTACTGTCATTGAGCCGAATGCTTTAATTATACATGTAAGAAAAAACACATCAATGTTTTCACCATTTGTGGATTTGGTGAATCACTGTGCATGAGTTGGCTCATAAGAATTGTATAACTCAATCTGTCTCCTTTGCAATAAAAAACAGAACTTCATACAGATTTCTATACCTTTCATTTTATCAGACATCTGAGCAAAAGGTTTCACATGTCTTTCATGCATCACTATAGAAAATCAATACAGTGGATGCTCAGAGAAACAATTCATCAAGGAAAAATCTATCTGGCCACAAGTCGATATCATGACGGATGACTTTCAAACATGTACAAGTACCTGTTCACATCCAAAAATAACACTTTCTGTGGCCACCAAATTCTGTATCCCCCCCCCCATCTGGGTGCCACACTGGCATTATTGGAAATAATGGAGCTGTGAGGGCCAAGGTGAATTATTAATGACTGGGGGAGGGAAGAGGGGGAGCAGAAGGAGAAAAGATGATAAGCAGCGGCATACAATACAGGAAATACAGAACGAGTGAGTCATGGAGAAAGAGAACGTGAAGAAAGATGATTATGAAAAAAGTAAATGATTGGTGCAGAAAGTCTGAGATGAATGGGAAAAAAGGAGAGAGGAGGCGTACAAAAGGACATGATTGGGAGCCTTTTGGCCACAAATAACTCTCTTAAGATGGTTTAAATAGGTATAGATTTTGAAAGGAGAAAGGAGGAGTGCGTGAGAGAGGTGGGAGGGGCAGAATGAGAGGTGTATTGAGTTTGCAGAAAACCGCTTATTCCTCTCCCTCTGCTCTCCTGCAGTGGGTTTGTGGCTGTTGCATTGGCCTTTGGGCTCGGGGCTTTTCTCAGCAGGAGAAGCTCCTAGCAATGCACTCCCTCGGCGCTGTCAGCATGACACTGCACACACACACAAGCCACACATACACACTTAATATATAATACTTATGCATAACAGAATGGGAAAGAGAGCGAGAGAGAGGGGGAGTACGGTCACTTTCAAGAACACATGTATAGATGAGATAGAGACTGACACACACACAATTGAAAAGAAGCACGTACAAGCACACGCACGCACACACACACACACACACACACACACACACACACACACACCTGTTGTGGGTTTGTGTTTCAAGTGTCACCCTCTCATGACCACACAGAGACTTGCCCTTTAGTTGTCTGCTTTTACAGACAGCAGACACTTTTTCTTTTATGTCAGGGAGTGTGTATTTGTGTGTGTATGTGTGTCTTCTTTGTGTGTGTGTGTGAATATCTGAGTGAGCAATTTCAATCCTCTTTTACACCCAGCCTGTGGGTTAATAAGCCCTGGTGTGCATCCGGCCCTTTACTAAGTGTTTTCACCTCTATTTAAGACACTTTTGTTTATCTCTTGTTCTCGCATCTCCGCAGAACGGAAAGCTCTCTCTCTCTCTCTCTCTCTCTCTCGCTCTCTCTCTCTCTCTCACACACACACACACACACACAGACATTACTGTAACCTGTCTCAGCTTGGATTTAAATCAATTATTAATGAATCATCCTTATTTACCTCCCTCCCTTTTCTCTCCCCATCACTCCTTCTCTCTATCTCTCTTCTTCTCCTTTGTTGTTGCCAATTCCCTCCTCTTCATATCCCCCTGTGTGGCTACCTCTGTCTCCTATATATTCAATTTCTGTTTTACTTCTTTCCCCCGATACAATCCTCTGACAGTAGCTGTCTCTCTCTCTCTGATGTTTATTTCCCTGGGTCTCCTCCGCTGTCATGGCAGCAGAGAGGTAAAGGCACCCGAGCTGACAGTAGCAGAGAGGAACGGCAGGCGGTGTGGTCGCAGGCTCCATAATAACCTGTGCATGTCACCATCAGATCCCTGCTCTGGCATCCTGACCACAGGTAAGAGGGATATCATATTAGAAAATGTTAACAACAACTGAACTTAACGCCTTACATTATAAACTTTTAATTGAGAGTGCCAACAGTGCAGCATTAAATACGAGAGCATAAAGTACCAGGTTGGTGATAATCGTTGTCTTCATCAACTTCATCATAAACTGTATAGAAGATTGACAACATGACAGCTTCCCAAAAAGTGAAGCCAAAACATTTGGAGCTCCCTGTACTGATTGGCTACAGTCACAGATCATAAGCACCGCCTCCTCCATGTCAACAGATGGGACACAGGTCAAACTATAAAATCATGATTTATGTCTATGTTTTTATTTTTCGTACAAGTTTGTATTTTATTTGTTATTGAGTATTTTTTAGATGTGCTTTGACAATCAATTTTACTTGACTTGACTTGATGGTGCTTAAAAAAGATGCTGGTGGTGGGATGAGGGGGTGATTCCATGGTTGACAGCTCTGTTGACAAATGTGCTGTGTGCGCCAGAGTAGCAGAGTAGAGACAAAATGGAGAGCGAAAATGTGAAGAACACTAAGTCAAGAATCATTTACCCCCTTCAGAGGTAGTAACAGAGGAGACACGGGAGCGGGGCAGTTTTAGGGGATCCAGCTGGGAAGCACAGCGCTGCGTGTGCATGCATGCCTGACCGTCTATTATATGTGGAGCTCCCACTGTGCCGTGCTTCCGCGTTGCCGAAACGCAAGGTGGATTCACAGACTGGGACACCAATATTACGCTGTCACAGATTCAATATGAATGTACAAATGTGATGAAAAAAGCTATCTTAAAAGGGCTAGTGGCACAGTCTGCGCAACTCCGGCTCTAAATGAAGTCAACATGGCGGGATTTGGCTTTAACTTTTGTACAATGGGAGGAGGTGTAGAGGCGTATACAACAAATTTAAGGAACAGAAACAAGCAATACATGATTGAATCTTTTTATACTCTTGTTCTGTAGAAATATTTAATAACAGCTCAAAATGTTAAAGTTGGTGATGTGATTCACTGTCACAGCTGGGATTTGTTTTTTTAGCAAACATTTTTCATACAGAAGGAAAATGTTTGACTTTTGCTGCATACTATTTTCCAGCGAGGATTTCTGGCAGCAGGATTGTCTTATGTGTGATTGATGTATTACAGCACAGTGCACATTTTTATTGTAATGCAGAAACAATTCACCCAGTGAAATAGTGCTACAGAATAGACCACATACGTTGTCTTTGTCTGAGGATCACTGTTGTGTAACCCCAGCACTCTGTCTGCCTGCAAAGTGCTGCCAATCAAACCCACACACCAACATGCCACTTCAGGTGCTCAGCGTTTGAAAGTAAAAAATATTACATCCACAATACATGAAGAAAATGTGTTGAAAAAAATGTTAACAAAAAAGGATGACTCAATGACATTTAAGTTGGATTTCAATACTTTCAACAACAACAGAGCTGCACAAATGAATCAGATGTATTCAAAAGAGACAAAACAGGATTATTCCATTTATGCTTTTTGTTTTTTGTACAGTTTTTCATCTCAGCCTGTCTTCCAACTTTCAAATGAGTGTGCAGTACATATTGTATGCAAAAGTTCAAGAAAGGTCGCCCTGATAAAGTTGATCTAACTTTGTCCTTTCATGCATGTCCAAAAATCCAATGAAGTCAAGTGGCTTTTTTTTTTGCGAGGTTCAAGGCGATGTGTCGTGTTTTGACATATCTGCTCCCTAGAGACGCTATGATAGGAATGATTGATATCACATACAAACAAAATGTCACTTTGCTATGTGCACTGAACAGATTTTGAAAGTTTTATGTTGTGTTATTTCTTGCAGATTCACAAGACTAGGTTGGACATTGAGACAAATATTGCATGTCCTGTCTCGACCTGATCTTTTTGTTCAGCCTCCTGAGATATCTTGTTTTTTTGGTACTGGGGCGGCTGTGGCTCAGTTGGTAGAGTCTGTCATCTCTCAACCGGAAGGTTGATCGCTCGATCCCCTGCTCCTGCAGCAACATGTCCAAATGTGTCCTTGGGCAAGACACTTAACCCATAATTGAATGTGTGTGAATGGGATTAGTTACTTCATGTTGGCCAATTTACATAGCAACCTCCACCATCAGTGTGTGAATTGGTAGGTGTGACCTGCTGTGTCAAAGCGCTTTGAGTAGTCAGAAGACTAGAAAAGCACTATACAAGCACAAGTCCATTGACCAGTCCATATTAAAAATGACTGATTGATATCACCAAATCCTTTAAATTAGTTATTATGGCATGAAAACTTTAACCACTATATTTTTGTTCAAGAATATCTCCTGAGCTTGTGAATCCCTGCAGCATTGTGTCAAAGTCTTTCTTCTTGGCTAAATTACAATCTACTGTAAATCAACATTTCAAACGTTACAGTAATTAGTTTGACAGCTCTCATCAAAACAAGTCAGTAATGACAAATTGTCAGCCAATGGGGAGGAATCGTGTTCAGTGGTGTGAATAGATGATTCCCTTCACTGTCACAGCAGCCAATGGGATTTCTCTTTGGGCTTTTTCACCAACAAAGATCACAGGGACTTTTTTCTAGAGACAATCACTCTTTGTTGAGCCTCATTTGTTTTCCTCATCACTGTAATTGATTGTACATCAGATATTCAGCCAGTAATATTTAAAGAATTGACTGTTGCTCTTTCTTGATGCATTTTTAAAAAGTATATTCACTCAGTTGAATCAGTCTCCTTGAGGGCAGAAATTAATTTTTATTCTAAAGTTTTTTTACATTAAACTTTTTCTATATTAATAAACACATTTGTGGTCATTCTGATGGTCGTGTACATGATTGTGTTGTCTCCAGGTGTGAACGTGGTAGATGGAGAGAACTGGTGCTCTCAAATCAGCCGTCTGCAACAACTGCTGGATAAACTGGAGTGTCAGGTGAGAAATTATTCCTTCAGTGTTTTTTTTTTTTTTTTTAATGGACTCCAATGTATTTATGAGAAGATGTGGAATCTGAAAGGTTTGAATCAGAATTAAGATGACTGTTTACATGACATTTTGCTAAACCTCAAAAGCCAAGCCAGCTGGGCCTAAATTACTCAGTCTTTGCAAACCCCTTGATTATCTATAGGTCCAACCTTTCATCCAAATATGGTCCCTTCTAGCTATAAAAAAAAAAGATAGAAAAAATGGTTGAAAACAGCTCTTAAACACCAAACATCAGGAAGATATCAAGTTTTCCACAAATCGTTGGGGGACATCACTGTCGCAGTGTCAACATCTCTCATACAGGCTATGCATCACTTGTATTTACTGTTACAGGAATCAGCTAAATAAGAGATAAAAAAAAAAACTAAACTGTGGAAAATGTGTTGAATTATAACAAGCCTGCCACATAATTAAAAAAAAACATTATTATGTAACTGGTGACAAATTATGCAGACAATATGAAAAATGGAAATGTGTGATGCATTAGCTTTTCAAATGTGATTTGATTTTGGAGCACAGAATATTAGCTGCTGAGAGAAATAAAATTAACAAAACTATGGCACTGTATTAAAAAAGCACTGCAGACTGGGGTAGCTCCAATCTAATTTTATAAGTTCTGATACCAATCTGATACCTGGGATCTGGCTATATGCTGATAACGATACCGATGTGATAGCAGTATAAAATCAATAACCTTTCATTCCTCACTGTGAGGATGAGACAAGGAATGATTTATGTGTGAGGCAGCATCATGTTTTCCCAACTGCGTAAAACTAAATTAAACAAATAAACACATAACTCGAATGTTATCACAATCTGCCGCCCAATCTGTACGACGCTTGCCGTAGCATCACTCACCCTCTCTGCTGTCACGGTGAACACTCGTCAACAGGGAGCTGCATTGTATCCATGCAATGTATGAATACAGTATGTGCAAAGAGGGCCTAAGCTGTGTACTCCCATGTCAATAAATGCAATAAAGAACTTCATTGACGGCAGTTGAAATCGAGTCGCTGGTGTGTGTTCTGTGGACGTTTTGAGCTTTCAAGCCTGTGTGGTGATGTCATAGCTCCAGGTGACTATGGTGAAGTTTATAACTCTGACTAAATGTTCATAAATGTTCTTATAGTATTCAGGCAGAGTGCTCAAACATGTACCCTAGTTACCAGAAACAACATGATATACCTCCAAAACTGATTAGCCTGTTAGCTCCCTCCATGCTATGTCGGCATCACCTAAGAAAATGCACAGACCTACTGGCCACTGAAGACAGCGATGTAGTACGTACATGCTAACTGTAAACACAGAATGGCATAGAGCTGATTTGTATAGAAGAGCCTCATGGATCGGCTCATTGTTACCGATAACCGATCAAGTTATTTGAATCAGTGTGACTGATATCCGTTACCAGGATTGTATCGATGCATCTTTACTGCAGAATGTGTTTACTTCTGTTAACCTGTGCAAGCTCTACATGTGCAATATCAGTTAGATAACCTTTGTGTTTTTACCTTCATGTCTGGGGCAAAGTGTCTGCTTGGATCTTTTATTCAGCTGTAATGCAGGAAAGAAAAACAGAAAAACACCACCTGTTATGAAATATCTATTTTTAGTCTTTTTAGTTCTATGAACCATCTATTCATTTTTTGCAGTTTTATTCAAGTTTGCACTCAAAATGAAATTCAGAGCATGTGTTTGTGTGTTTGCTTCTCTCAAAAACAACAAAAGAGGCACTCACAGCACCAAAAAAAATCAATGTTTTTGTAAAAGGAGCTGTGCAGATCTACGTGTCTGTCAGACAAAAAAAACACAGTCACCTCTCTCATCTCTTAGTCTGAACTCTGTGACCCATTCTCAATACCACGATTCAAAAACTCTTTCACGCTCTCCTGCCCCATCTTCTGCTCCATCTCGCTCTCTCTGTTCTTTGCTTTATTAACTCCTGTTATTCCCATCTTTTGATGTTCATTCCCCTTTTCAGCCTCTCTTGAAGTAGTTTTCCCTCTCTAGCCCTCGCTTTTGTCAAGCCAGAGGGGCTCAGGCTGCAATATCCAGGCAATTCATAACCTGCAGGATGCTCTGAGCGCAATATTATCCTCCACACCTCCACATCACTACATCACACACACACACACACACACACACACACACACACACACACACACACACACACACACACACACACACACACCTTGTCCATCTCGACCCCTGTCTGCTTTCTTAAATGTAACAGAATGAGATTTCTTCCTCAAAGGTTATGTTCCCTGTATACACACACACACACACACACACACACACACACACACACACACACACACACACACACACGTACACAACCATAACCTTTAAGACGGAAAGATTACCTTTTCTCATTTCTTTATTCATAACATCTTATCTTTATAGACGACAAGTCGATATACCCTGCAGACATGGGTTGCAATAAATAAATATTGCGCAGTGAATAACATCTGTCCACTTGTGCTGTGCAATTTTCATCGACATGCCAAAGCCTGACTATGACAGACTTGATCCCAACAGACTGATACCACAATATGTCATTTTGAGCTCTAGGAAACACAGGAGTATTATTGAGTAAATGGATGTAACCTTTAAAGTCCCTGATATAATTGGTCTTGGAGGAATATCTTGAAAAATGATGAATCAGAAACATCAAAACAAAAATATTTTACAATATAAAAATAACATGACAGTAACTTTTAGAGGCCTGGTTTCTACCTACGGCATGCAAATAGGTGTTTGTTATTTATGTAAAAATGTAAGCTAATTTTTTAGCATTGCTGGAAAATTATTATGCAATCAAATCTAAGTACATTTTATGAAATATAAAAGAAACGTTTAGCTTTTGCTTTCGGTCTTAGTTCATCAGGAGTAAGACTGAATATTCTTGAATAGATTTTAATGCCTGTTACAACGCTACTGGATGAGTGCCAGACAAGGCACTGCAAAACAGGGCTTACTTACATTTTCCAATCGGAAGTTGCACATTTGACATTTAAAAGACAACAGGATGAGATTGGTGGTCAGAACAAAACAAATCTAAGAATTGTGATCAACATGTTGAGTTTGCAAAAGTATCCAGTGTGCAAAATTCTGCTAATGGTTTAAAATCTAAAACCCCAATGTACATATTTATATACAATGAAAATGATATGTACAAGAATATGTATGCATAAAAATTAGCACATGCAACTGTCCTGCACTGTCCTGTCCTTTCCACTTCTTTTTCAGAGTCCCAAGTTGGAGCCACTGAAAGAGGACACTCTGGCCAGCACGTACAAGTCTGTAAGTCAGCACGGACACTTGAAATTTCCCTTTTATAAGTACATGGTGAGACGTCAGCATTTTAGAGCAAAAAGAGAAACACCTCTCTGATGCTACAGCTGATCATAAATAGACGTACACTGATTTTGGCAGATTAAAGAATAATTGGATTGAACCGAGGTACAAAACCAACCTACAAATGGCTCCATGTAGTCTAAGGCTGTTTATTATCACAGTATTAAAATATTTAAAAAAAAAAATGTTCCAGTACTATTTATCTTGTGATTCTACTCAATCTCCTCCTCTTCTCAATTCTATTAGACACCTTCAGTAGTTACAATATGTTCTGAAAAGCCGACAAGTCATTATTTAAC